>NW_026263352.1:0-255870 GCF_947179515.1 Apodemus sylvaticus
GTGATTTTCTGAAAAATTTTGACGAAAGAAAATTCTCCTTTTGGTTCTCTTTAGATGCTACATGTTAAGACGTACACGCCACAACAATTCTTTTCGAGATACAACGTGTAGTTTTGGAGATACAAGCTAATTTTGTACTATGCGTTATTTCTTCTCGTAAAGAGTTTCCAATGCGTACGTATATGTCTTTACTCTGCAAAACTGTATTTCCTTATGAAGTGGTATTCTTACATATCCTTTCGAGAGAAAACTGTCCTGTGCCTTCTCTTTTGAGGCTACACACTTAGACATACACGCAACATGAAAGCTTTTCGACTTACAACGTGTTGTTTAGGAAAAACAAGATAATTGCGCACGATGCGGGATTTCCTTAAAACGTGATTTTCTGAAAAATTTTGACGAAAGAAAATTCTCCTTTTGGTTCTCTTTAGATGCTACATGTTAAGACGTACACGCCACAACAATTCTTTTCGAGATACAACGTGTAGTTTTGGAGATACAAGCTAATTTTGTACTATGCGTTATTTCTTCTCGTAAAGAGTTTCCAATGCGTACGTATATGTCTTTACTCTGCAAAACTGTATTTCCTTATGAAGTGGTATTCTTACATATCCTTTCGAGAGAAAACTGTCCTGTGCCTTCTCTTTTGAGGCTACACACTTAGACATACACGCAACATGAAAGCTTTTCGACTTACAACGTGTTGTTTAGGAAAAACAAGATAATTTCGCACGATGCGGGATTTCCTTAAAACGTGATGTTCTGAAAAATTTTGACGAAAGAAAATTCTCCTTTTGGTTCTCTTTAGATGCTACATGTTAAGACGTACACGCCACAACAATTCTTTTCGAGATACAACGTGTAGTTTTGGAGATACAAGCTAATTTTGTACTATGCGTTATTTCTTCTCGTAAAGAGTTTCCAATGCGTACGTATATGTCTTTACTCTGCAAAACTGTATTTCCTTATGAAGTGGTATTCTTACATATCCTTTCGAGAGAAAACTGTCCTGTGCCTTCTCTTTTGAGGCTACACACTTAGACATACACGCAACATGAAAGCTTTTCGACTTACAACGTGTTGTTTAGGAAAAACAAGATAATTTCGCACGATGCGGGATTTCCTTAAAACGTGATTTTCTGAAAAATTTTGACAAAAGAAAATTCTCCTTTTGGTTCTCTTTAGATGCTACATGTTAAGACGTACACGCCACAACAATTCTTTTCGAGATACAACGTGTAGTTTTGGAGATACAAGCTAATTTTGTACTATGCGTTATTTCTTCTCGTAAAGAGTTTCCAATGCGTACGTATATGTCTTTACTCTGCAAAACTGTATTTCCTTATGAAGTGGTATTCTTACATATCCTTTCGAGAGAAAACTGTCCTGTGCCTTCTCTTTTGAGGCTACACACTTAGACATACACGCAACATGAAAGCTTTTCGACTTACAACGTGTTGTTTAGGAAAAACAAGATAATTTCGCACGATGCGGGATTTCCTTAAAACGTGATTTTCTGAAAAATTTTGACGAAAGAAAATTCTCCTTTTGGTTCTCTTTAGATGCTACATGTTAAGACGTACACGCCACAACAATTCTTTTCGAGATACAACGTGTAGTTTTGGAGATACAAGCTAATTTTGTACTATGCGTTATTTCTTCTCGTAAAGAGTTTCCAATGCGTACGTATATGTCTTTACTCTGCAAAGCTGTATTTCCTTATGAAGTGGTATTCTTACATATCCTTTTGAGAGAAAACTGTCCTGTGCCTTCTCTTTTGAGGCTACACACTTAGACATACACGCAACATGAAAGCTTTTCGACTTACAACGTGTTGTTTAGGAAAAACAAGATAATTTCGCACGATGCGGGATTTCCTTAAAACGTGATGTTCTGAAAAATTTTGACGAAAGAAAATTCTCCTTTTGGTTCTCTTTAGATGCTACATGTTAAGACGTACACGCCACAACAATTCTTTTCGAGATACAACGTGTAGTTTTGGAGATACAAGCTAATTTTGTACTATGCGTTATTTCTTCTCGTAAAGAGTTTCCAATGCGTACGTATATGTCTTTACTCTGCAAAACTGTATTTCCTTATGAAGTGGTATTCTTACATATCCTTTCGAGAGAAAACTGTCCTGTGCCTTCTCTTTTGAGGCTACACACTTAGACATACACGCAACATGAAAGCTTTTCGACTTACAACGTGTTGTTTAGGAAAAACAAGATAATTTCGCACGATGCGGGATTTCCTTAAAACGTGATTTTCTGAAAAATTTTGACAAAAGAAAATTCTCCTTTTGGTTCTCTTTAGATGCTACATGTTAAGACGTACACGCCACAACAATTCTTTTCGAGATACAACGTGTAGTTTTGGAGATACAAGCTAATTTTGTACTATGCGTTATTTCTTCTCGTAAAGAGTTTCCAATGCGTACGTATATGTCTTTACTCTGCAAAACTGTATTTCCTTATGAAGTGGTATTCTTACATATCCTTTCGAGAGAAAACTGTCCTGTGCCTTCTCTTTTGAGGCTACACACTTAGACATACACGCAACATGAAAGCTTTTCGACTTACAACGTGTTGTTTAGGAAAAACAAGATAATTTCGCACGATGCGGGATTTCCTTAAAACGTGATTTTCTGAAAAATTTTGACGAAAGAAAATTCTCCTTTTGGTTCTCTTTAGATGCTACATGTTAAGACGTACACGCCACAACAATTCTTTTCGAGATACAACGTGTAGTTTTGGAGATACAAGCTAATTTTGTACTATGCGTTATTTCTTCTCGTAAAGAGTTTCCAATGCGTACGTATATGTCTTTACTCTGCAAAGCTGTATTTCCTTATGAAGTGGTATTCTTACATATCCTTTTGAGAGAAAACTGTCCTGTGCCTTCTCTTTTGAGGCTACACACTTAGACATACACGCAACATGAAAGCTTTTCGACTTACAACGTGTTGTTTAGGAAAAACAAGATAATTTCGCACGATGCGGGATTTCCTTAAAACGTGATTTTCTGAAAAATTTTGACGAAAGAAAATTCTCCTTTTGGTTCTCTTTAGATGCTACATGTTAAGACGTACACGCCACAACAATTCTTTTCGAGATACAACGTGTAGTTTTGGAGATACAAGCTAATTTTGTACTATGCGTTATTTCTTCTCGTAAAGAGTTTCCAATGCGTACGTATATGTCTTTACTCTGCAAAACTGTATTTCCTTATGAAGTGGTATTCTTACATATCCTTTCGAGAGAAAACTGTCCTGTGCCTTCTCTTTTGAGGCTACACACTTAGACATACACGCAACATGAAAGCTTTTCGACTTACAACGTGTTGTTTAGGAAAAACAAGATAATTTCGCACGATGCGGGATTTCCTTAAAACGTGATTTTCTGAAAAATTTTGACGAAAGAAAATTCTCCTTTTGGTTCTCTTTAGATGCTACATGTTAAGACGTACACGCCACAACAATTCTTTTCGAGATACAACGTGTAGTTTTGGAGATACAAGCTAATTTTGTACTATGCGTTATTTCTTCTCGTAAAGAGTTTCCAATGCGTACGTATATGTCTTTACTCTGCAAAGCTGTATTTCCTTATGAAGTGGTATTCTTACATATCCTTTCGAGAGAAAACTGTCCTGTGCCTTCTCTTTTGAGGCTACACACTTAGACATACACGCAACATGAAAGCTTTTCGACTTACAACGTGTTGTTTAGGAAAAACAAGATAATTTCGCACGATGCGGGATTTCCTTAAAACGTGATTTTCTGAAAAATTTTGACGAAAGAAAATTCTCCTTTTGGTTCTCTTTCGATGCTACATGTTAAGACGTACACGCCACAAGAATTCTTTTCGAGATACAACGTGTAGTTTTGGAGATACAAGCTAATTTTGTACTATGCGTTATTTCTTCTCGTAAAGAGTTTCCAATGCGTACGTATATGTCTTTACTCTGCAAAACTGTATTTCCTTATGAAGTGGTATTCTTACATATCCTTTCGAGAGAAAACTGTCCTGTGCCTTCTCTTTTGAGGCTACACACTTAGACATACACGCAACATGAAAGCTTTTCGACTTACAACGTGTTGTTTAGGAAAAACAAGATAATTGCGCACGATGCGGGATTTCCTTAAAACGTGATTTTCTGAAAAATTTTGACGAAAGAAAATTCTCCTTTTGGTTCTCTTTAGATGCTACATGTTAAGACGTACACGCCACAACAATTCTTTTCGAGATACAACGTGTAGTTTTGGAGATACAAGCTAATTTTGTACTATGCGTTATTTCTTCTCGTAAAGAGTTTCCAATGCGTACGTATATGTCTTTACTCTGCAAAGCTGTATTTCCTTATGAAGTGGTATTCTTACATATCCTTTTGAGAGAAAACTGTCCTGTGCCTTCTCTTTTGAGGCTACACACTTAGACATACACGCAACATGAAAGCTTTTCGACTTACAACGTGTTGTTTAGGAAAAACAAGATAATTTCGCACGATGCGGGATTTCCTTAAAACGTGATGTTCTGAAAAATTTTGACGAAAGAAAATTCTCCTTTTGGTTCTCTTTAGATGCTACATGTTAAGACGTACACGCCACAACAATTCTTTTCGAGATACAACGTGTAGTTTTGGAGATACAAGCTAATTTTGTACTATGCGTTATTTCTTCTCGTAAAGAGTTTCCAATGCGTACGTATATGTCTTTACTCTGCAAAACTGTATTTCCTTATGAAGTGGTATTCTTACATATCCTTTCGAGAGAAAACTGTCCTGTGCCTTCTCTTTTGAGGCTACACACTTAGACATACACGCAACATGAAAGCTTTTCGACTTACAACGTGTTGTTTAGGAAAAACAAGATAATTTCGCACGATGCGGGATTTCCTTAAAACGTGATTTTCTGAAAAATTTTGACAAAAGAAAATTCTCCTTTTGGTTCTCTTTAGATGCTACATGTTAAGACGTACACGCCACAACAATTCTTTTCGAGATACAACGTGTAGTTTTGGAGATACAAGCTAATTTTGTACTATGCGTTATTTCTTCTCGTAAAGAGTTTCCAATGCGTACGTATATGTCTTTACTCTGCAAAACTGTATTTCCTTATGAAGTGGTATTCTTACATATCCTTTCGAGAGAAAACTGTCCTGTGCCTTCTCTTTTGAGGCTACACACTTAGACATACACGCAACATGAAAGCTTTTCGACTTACAACGTGTTGTTTAGGAAAAACAAGATAATTTCGCACGATGCGGGATTTCCTTAAAATGTGATTTTCTGAAAAATTTTGACGAAAGAAAATTCTCCTTTTGGTTCTCTTTAGATGCTACATGTTAAGACGTACACGCCACAACAATTCTTTTCGAGATACAACGTGTAGTTTTGGAGATACAAGCTAATTTTGTACTATGCGTTATTTCTTCTCGTAAAGAGTTTCCAATGCGTACGTATATGTCTTTACTCTGCAAAACTGTATTTCCTTATGAAGTGGTATTCTTACATATCCTTTCGAGAGAAAACTGTCCTGTGCCTTCTCTTTTGAGGCTACACACTTAGACATACACGCAACATGAAAGCTTTTCGACTTACAACGTGTTGTTTAGGAAAAACAAGATAATTGCGCACGATGCGGGATTTCCTTAAAACGTGATTTTCTGAAAAATTTTGACGAAAGAAAATTCTCCTTTTGGTTCTCTTTAGATGCTACATGTTAAGACGTACACGCCACAACAATTCTTTTCGAGATACAACGTGTAGTTTTGGAGATACAAGCTAATTTTGTACTATGCGTTATTTCTTCTCGTAAAGAGTTTCCAATGCGTACGTATATGTCTTTACTCTGCAAAACTGTATTTCCTTATGAAGTGGTATTCTTACATATCCTTTCGAGAGAAAACTGTCCTGTGCCTTCTCTTTTGAGGCTACACACTTAGACATACACGCAACATGAAAGCTTTTCGACTTACAACGTGTTGTTTAGGAAAAACAAGATAATTTCGCACGATGCGGGATTTCCTTAAAACGTGATGTTCTGAAAAATTTTGACGAAAGAAAATTCTCCTTTTGGTTCTCTTTAGATGCTACATGTTAAGACGTACACGCCACAACAATTCTTTTCGAGATACAACGTGTAGTTTTGGAGATACAAGCTAATTTTGTACTATGCCTTATTTCTTCTCGTAAAGAGTTTCCAATGCGTACGTATATGTCTTTACTCTGCAAAACTGTATTTCCTTATGAAGTGGTATTCTTACATATCCTTTCGAGAGAAAACTGTCCTGTGCCTTCTCTTTTGAGGCTACACACTTAGACATACACGCAACATGAAAGCTTTTCGACTTACAACGTGTTGTTTAGGAAAAACAAGATAATTTCGCACGATGCGGGATTTCCTTAAAACGTGATTTTCTGAAAAATTTTGACAAAAGAAAATTCTCCTTTTGGTTCTCTTTAGATGCTACATGTTAAGACGTACACGCCACAACAATTCTTTTCGAGATACAACGTGTAGTTTTGGAGATACAAGCTAATTTTGTACTATGCGTTATTTCTTCTCGTAAAGAGTTTCCAATGCGTACGTATATGTCTTTACTCTGCAAAACTGTATTTCCTTATGAAGTGGTATTCTTACATATCCTTTCGAGAGAAAACTGTCCTGTGCCTTCTCTTTTGAGGCTACACACTTAGACATACACGCAACATGAAAGCTTTTCGACTTACAACGTGTTGTTTAGGAAAAACAAGATAATTTCGCACGATGCGGGATTTCCTTAAAACGTGATTTTCTGAAAAATTTTGACGAAAGAAAATTCTCCTTTTGGTTCTCTTTAGATGCTACATGTTAAGACGTACACGCCACAACAATTCTTTTCGAGATACAACGTGTAGTTTTGGAGATACAAGCTAATTTTGTACTATGCGTTATTTCTTCTCGTAAAGAGTTTCCAATGCGTACGTATATGTCTTTACTCTGCAAAGCTGTATTTCCTTATGAAGTGGTATTCTTACATATCCTTTTGAGAGAAAACTGTCCTGTGCCTTCTCTTTTGAGGCTACACACTTAGACATACACGCAACATGAAAGCTTTTCGACTTACAACGTGTTGTTTAGGAAAAACAAGATAATTTCGCACGATGCGGGATTTCCTTAAAACGTGATGTTCTGAAAAATTTTGACGAAAGAAAATTCTCCTTTTGGTTCTCTTTAGATGCTACATGTTAAGACGTACACGCCACAACAATTCTTTTCGAGATACAACGTGTAGTTTTGGAGATACAAGCTAATTTTGTACTATGCGTTATTTCTTCTCGTAAAGAGTTTCCAATGCGTACGTATATGTCTTTACTCTGCAAAACTGTATTTCCTTATGAAGTGGTATTCTTACATATCCTTTCGAGAGAAAACTGTCCTGTGCCTTCTCTTTTGAGGCTACACACTTAGACATACACGCAACATGAAAGCTTTTCGACTTACAACGTGTTGTTTAGGAAAAACAAGATAATTTCGCACGATGCGGGATTTCCTTAAAACGTGATTTTCTGAAAAATTTTGACAAAAGAAAATTCTCCTTTTGGTTCTCTTTAGATGCTACATGTTAAGACGTACACGCCACAACAATTCTTTTCGAGATACAACGTGTAGTTTTGGAGATACAAGCTAATTTTGTACTATGCGTTATTTCTTCTCGTAAAGAGTTTCCAATGCGTACGTATATGTCTTTACTCTGCAAAACTGTATTTCCTTATGAAGTGGTATTCTTACATATCCTTTCGAGAGAAAACTGTCCTGTGCCTTCTCTTTTGAGGCTACACACTTAGACATACACGCAACATGAAAGCTTTTCGACTTACAACGTGTTGTTTAGGAAAAACAAGATAATTTCGCACGATGCGGGATTTCCTTAAAACGTGATTTTCTGAAAAATTTTGACGAAAGAAAATTCTCCTTTTGGTTCTCTTTCGATGCTACATGTTAAGACGTACACGCCACAACAATTCTTTTCGAGATACAACGTGTAGTTTTGGAGATACAAGCTAATTTTGTACTATGCGTTATTTCTTCTCGTAAAGAGTTTCCAATGCGTACGTATATGTCTTTACTCTGCAAAGCTGTATTTCCTTATGAAGTGGTATTCTTACATATCCTTTTGAGAGAAAACTGTCCTGTGCCTTCTCTTTTGAGGCTACACACTTAGACATACACGCAACATGAAAGCTTTTCGACTTACAACGTGTTGTTTAGGAAAAACAAGATAATTTCGCACGATGCGGGATTTCCTTAAAACGTGATTTTCTGAAAAATTTTGACGAAAGAAAATTCTCCTTTTGGTTCTCTTTAGATGCTACATGTTAAGACGTACACGCCACAACAATTCTTTTCGAGATACAACGTGTAGTTTTGGAGATACAAGCTAATTTTGTACTATGCGTTATTTCTTCTCGTAAAGAGTTTCCAATGCGTACGTATATGTCTTTACTCTGCAAAACTGTATTTCCTTATGAAGTGGTATTCTTACATATCCTTTCGAGAGAAAACTGTCCTGTGCCTTCTCTTTTGAGGCTACACACTTAGACATACACGCAACATGAAAGCTTTTCGACTTACAACGTGTTGTTTAGGAAAAACAAGATAATTTCGCACGATGCGGGATTTCCTTAAAACGTGATTTTCTGAAAAATTTTGACGAAAGAAAATTCTCCTTTTGGTTCTCTTTAGATGCTACATGTTAAGACGTACACGCCACAACAATTCTTTTCGAGATACAACGTGTAGTTTTGGAGATACAAGCTAATTTTGTACTATGCGTTATTTCTTCTCGTAAAGAGTTTCCAATGCGTACGTATATGTCTTTACTCTGCAAAGCTGTATTTCCTTATGAAGTGGTATTCTTACATATCCTTTCGAGAGAAAACTGTCCTGTGCCTTCTCTTTTGAGGCTACACACTTAGACATACACGCAACATGAAAGCTTTTCGACTTACAACGTGTTGTTTAGGAAAAACAAGATAATTTCGCACGATGCGGGATTTCCTTAAAACGTGATTTTCTGAAAAATTTTGACGAAAGAAAATTCTCCTTTTGGTTCTCTTTCGATGCTACATGTTAAGACGTACACGCCACAACAATTCTTTTCGAGATACAACGTGTAGTTTTGGAGATACAAGCTAATTTTGTACTATGCGTTATTTCTTCTCGTAAAGAGTTTCCAATGCGTACGTATATGTCTTTACTCTGCAAAACTGTATTTCCTTATGAAGTGGTATTCTTACATATCCTTTCGAGAGAAAACTGTCCTGTGCCTTCTCTTTTGAGGCTACACACTTAGACATACACGCAACATGAAAGCTTTTCGACTTACAACGTGTTGTTTAGGAAAAACAAGATAATTGCGCACGATGCGGGATTTCCTTAAAACGTGATTTTCTGAAAAATTTTGACGAAAGAAAATTCTCCTTTTGGTTCTCTTTAGATGCTACATGTTAAGACGTACACGCCACAACAATTCTTTTCGAGATACAACGTGTAGTTTTGGAGATACAAGCTAATTTTGTACTATGCGTTATTTCTTCTCGTAAAGAGTTTCCAATGCGTACGTATATAACTTTACTCTGCAAAACTGTATTTCCTTATGAAGTGGTATTCTTACATATCCTTTCGAGAGAAAACTGTCCTGTGCCTTCTCTTTTGAGGCTACACACTTAGACATACACGCAACATGAAAGCTTTTCGACTTACAACGTGTTGTTTAGGAAAAACAAGATAATTGCGCACGATGCGGGATTTCCTTAAAACGTGATTTTCTGAAAAATTTTGACGAAAGAAAATTCTCCTTTTGGTTCTCTTTAGATGCTACATGTTAAGACGTACACGCCACAACAATTCTTTTCGAGATACAACGTGTAGTTTTGGAGATACAAGCTAATTTTGTACTATGCGTTATTTCTTCTCGTAAAGAGTTTCCAATGCGTACGTATATGTCTTTACTCTGCAAAACTGTATTTCCTTATGAAGTGGTATTCTTACATATCCTTTCGAGAGAAAACTGTCCTGTGCCTTCTCTTTTGAGGCTACACACTTAGACATACACGCAACATGAAAGCTTTTCGACTTACAACGTGTTGTTTAGGAAAAACAAGATAATTTCGCACGATGCGGGATTTCCTTAAAACGTGATGTTCTGAAAAATTTTGACGAAAGAAAATTCTCCTTTTGGTTCTCTTTAGATGCTACATGTTAAGACGTACACGCCACAACAATTCTTTTCGAGATACAACGTGTAGTTTTGGAGATACAAGCTAATTTTGTACTATGCGTTATTTCTTCTCGTAAAGAGTTTCCAATGCGTACGTATATGTCTTTACTCTGCAAAACTGTATTTCCTTATGAAGTGGTATTCTTACATATCCTTTCGAGAGAAAACTGTCCTGTGCCTTCTCTTTTGAGGCTACACACTTAGACATACACGCAACATGAAAGCTTTTCGACTTACAACGTGTTGTTTAGGAAAAACAAGATAATTTCGCACGATGCGGGATTTCCTTAAAACGTGATTTTCTGAAAAATTTTGACGAAAGAAAATTCTCCTTTTGGTTCTCTTTAGATGCTACATGTTAAGACGTACACGCCACAACAATTCTTTTCGAGATACAACGTGTAGTTTTGGAGATACAAGCTAATTTTGTACTATGCGTTATTTCTTCTCGTAAAGAGTTTCCAATGCGTACGTATATGTCTTTACTCTGCAAAGCTGTATTTCCTTATGAAGTGGTATTCTTACATATCCTTTCGAGAGAAAACTGTCCTGTGCCTTCTCTTTTGAGGCTACACACTTAGACATACACGCAACATGAAAGCTTTTCGACTTACAACGTGTTGTTTAGGAAAAACAAGATAATTTCGCACGATGCGGGATTTCCTTAAAACGTGATTTTCTGAAAAATTTTGACGAAAGAAAATTCTCCTTTTGGTTCTCTTTCGATGCTAAATGTTAAGACGTACACGCCACAACAATTCTTTTCGAGATACAACGTGTAGTTTTGGAGATACAAGCTAATTTTGTACTATGTGTTATTTCTTCTCGTAAAGAGTTTCCAATGCGTACGTATATGTCTTTACTCTGCAAAACTGTATTTCCTTATGAAGTGGTATTCTTACATATCCTTTCGAGAGAAAACTGTCCTGTGCCTTCTCTTTTGAGGCTACACACTTAGACATACACGCAACATGAAAGCTTTTCGACTTACAACGTGTTGTTTAGGAAAAACAAGATAATTTCGCACGATGCGGGATTTCCTTAAAACGTGATTTTCTGAAAAATTTTGACGAAAGAAAATTCTCCTTTTGGTTCTCTTTAGATGCTACATGTTAAGACGTACACGCCACAACAATTCTTTTCGAGATACAACGTGTAGTTTTGGAGATACAAGCTAATTTTGTACTATGCGTTATTTCTTCTCGTAAAGAGTTTCCAATGCGTACGTATATGTCTTTACTCTGCAAAACTGTATTTCCTTATGAAGTGGTATTCTTACATATCCTTTCGAGAGAAAACTGTCCTGTGCCTTCTCTTTTGAGGCTACACACTTAGACATACACGCAACATGAAAGCTTTTCGACTTACAACGTGTTGTTTAGGAAAAACAAGATAATTGCGCACGATGCGGGATTTCCTTAAAACGTGATTTTCTGAAAAATTTTGACGAAAGAAAATTCTCCTTTTGGTTCTCTTTAGATGCTACATGTTAAGACGTACACGCCACAACAATTCTTTTCGAGATACAACGTGTAGTTTTGGAGATACAAGCTAATTTTGTACTATGCGTTATTTCTTCTCGTAAAGAGTTTCCAATGCGTACGTATATAACTTTACTCTGCAAAACTGTATTTCCTTATGAAGTGGTATTCTTACATATCCTTTCGAGAGAAAACTGTCCTGTGCCTTCTCTTTTGAGGCTACACACTTAGACATACACGCAACATGAAAGCTTTTCGACTTACAACGTGTTGTTTAGGAAAAACAAGATAATTGCGCACGATGCGGGATTTCCTTAAAACGTGATTTTCTGAAAAATTTAGACGAAAGAAAATTCTCCTTTTGGTTCTCTTTCGATGCTACATGTTAAGACGTACACGCCACAACAATTCTTTTCGAGATACAACGTGTAGTTTTGGAGATACAAGCTAATTTTGTACTATGCGTTATTTCTTCTCGTAAAGAGTTTCCAATGCGTACGTATATGTCTTTACTCTGCAAAGCTGTATTTCCTTATGAAGTGGTATTCTTACATATCCTTTCGAGAGAAAACTGTCCTGTGCCTTCTCTTTTGAGGCTACACACTTAGACATACACGCAACATGAAAGCTTTTCGACTTACAACGTGTTGTTTAGGAAAAACAAGATAATTTCGCACGATGCGGGATTTCCTTAAAACGTGATTTTCTGAAAAATTTTGACGAAAGAAAATTCTCCTTTTGGTTCTCTTTCGATGCTACATGTTAAGACGTACACGCCACAACAATTCTTTTCGAGATACAACGTGTAGTTTTGGAGATACAAGCTAATTTTGTACTATGCGTTATTTCTTCTCGTAAAGAGTTTCCAATGCGTACGTATATGTCTTTACTCTGCAAAGCTGTATTTCCTTATGAAGTGGTATTCTTACATATCCTTTCGAGAGAAAACTGTCCTGTGCCTTCTCTTTTGAGGCTACACACTTAGACATACACGCAACATGAAAGCTTTTCGACTTACAACGTGTTGTTTAGGAAAAACAAGATAATTTCGCACGATGCGGGATTTCCTTAAAACGTGATTTTCTGAAAAATTTTGACGAAAGAAAATTCTCCTTTTGGTTCTCTTTCGATGCTACATGTTAAGACGTACACGCCACAACAATTCTTTTCGAGATACAACGTGTAGTTTTGGAGATACAAGCTAATTTTGTACTATGCGTTATTTCTTCTCGTAAAGAGTTTCCAATGCGTACGTATATGTCTTTACTCTGCAAAACTGTATTTCCTTATGAAGTGGTATTCTTACATATCCTTTCGAGAGAAAACTGTCCTGTGCCTTCTCTTTTGAGGCTACACACTTAGACATACACGCAACATGAAAGCTTTTCGACTTACAACGTGTTGTTTAGGAAAAACAAGATAATTTCGCACGATGCGGGATTTCCTTAAAACGTGATTTTCTGAAAAATTTTGACGAAAGAAAATTCTCCTTTTGGTTCTCTTTAGATGCTACATGTTAAGACGTACACGCCACAACAATTCTTTTCGAGATACAACGTGTAGTTTTGGAGATACAAGCTAATTTTGTACTATGCGTTATTTCTTCTCGTAAAGAGTTTCCAATGCGTACGTATATGTCTTTACTCTGCAAAACTGTATTTCCTTATGAAGTGGTATTCTTACATATCCTTTCGAGAGAAAACTGTCCTGTGCCTTCTCTTTTGAGGCTACACACTTAGACATACACGCAACATGAAAGCTTTTCGACTTACAACGTGTTGTTTAGGAAAAACAAGATAATTTCGCACGATGCGGGATTTCCTTAAAACGTGATTTTCTGAAAAATTTTGACGAAAGAAAATTCTCCTTTTGGTTCTCTTTAGATGCTACATGTTAAGAGGTACACGCCACAACAATTCTTTTCGAGATACAACGTGTAGTTTTGGAGATACAAGCTAATTTTGTACTATGCGTTATTTCTTCTCGTAAAGAGTTTCCAATGCGTACGTATATGTCTTTACTCTGCAAAGCTGTATTTCCTTATGAAGTGGTATTCTTACATATCCTTTCGAGAGAAAACTGTCCTGTGCCTTCTCTTTTGAGGCTACACACTTAGACATACACGCAACATGAAAGCTTTTCGACTTACAACGTGTTGTTTAGGAAAAACAAGATAATTTCGCACGATGCGGGATTTCCTTAAAACGTGATTTTCTGAAAAATTTTGACGAAAGAAAATTCTCCTTTTGGTTCTCTTTCGATGCTACATGTTAAGACGTACACGCCACAACAATTCTTTTCGAGATACAACGTGTAGTTTTGGAGATACAAGCTAATTTTGTACTATGCGTTATTTCTTCTCGTAAAGAGTTTCCAATGCGTACGTATATGTCTTTACTCTGCAAAACTGTATTTCCTTATGAAGTGGTATTCTTACATATCCTTTCGAGAGAAAACTGTCCTGTGCCTTCTCTTTTGAGGCTACACACTTAGACATACACGCAACATGAAAGCTTTTCGACTTACAACGTGTTGTTTAGGAAAAACAAGATAATTTCGCACGATGCGGGATTTCCTTAAAACGTGATTTTCTGAAAAATTTTGACGAAAGAAAATTCTCCTTTTGGTTCTCTTTAGATGCTACATGTTAAGACGTACACGCCACCACAATTCTTTTCGAGATACAACGTGTAGTTTTGGAGATACAAGCTAATTTTGTACTATGCGTTATTTCTTCTCGTAAAGAGTTTCCAATGCGTACGTATATGTCTTTACTCTGCAAAACTGTATTTCCTTATGAAGTGGTATTCTTACATATCCTTTCGAGAGAAAACTGTCCTGTGCCTTCTCTTTTGAGGCTACACACTTAGACATACACGCAACATGAAAGCTTTTCGACTTACAACGTGTTGTTTAGGAAAAACAAGATAATTGCGCACGATGCGGGATTTCCTTAAAACGTGATTTTCTGAAAAATTTTGACGAAAGAAAATTCTCCTTTTGGTTCTCTTTAGATGCTACATGTTAAGAGGTACACGCCACAACAATTCTTTTCGAGATACAACGTGTAGTTTTGGAGATACAAGCTAATTTTGTACTATGCGTTATTTCTTCTCGTAAAGAGTTTCCAATGCGTACGTATATGTCTTTACTCTGCAAAGCTGTATTTCCTTATGAAGTGGTATTCTTACATATCCTTTCGAGAGAAAACTGTCCTGTGCCTTCTCTTTTGAGGCTACACACTTAGACATACACGCAACATGAAAGCTTTTCGACTTACAACGTGTTGTTTAGGAAAAACAAGATAATTTCGCACGATGCGGGATTTCCTTAAAACGTGATTTTCTGAAAAATTTTGACGAAAGAAAATTCTCCTTTTGGTTCTCTTTCGATGCTACATGTTAAGACGTACACGCCACAACAATTCTTTTCGAGATACAACGTGTAGTTTTGGAGATACAAGCTAATTTTGTACTATGCGTTATTTCTTCTCGTAAAGAGTTTCCAATGCGTACGTATATGTCTTTACTCTGCAAAACTGTATTTCCTTATGAAGTGGTATTCTTACATATCCTTTCGAGAGAAAACTGTCCTGTGCCTTCTCTTTTGAGGCTACACACTTAGACATACACGCAACATGAAAGCTTTTCGACTTACAACGTGTTGTTTAGGAAAAACAAGATAATTTCGCACGATGCGGGATTTCCTTAAAACGTGATTTTCTGAAAAATTTTGACGAAAGAAAATTCTCCTTTTGGTTCTCTTTAGATGCTACATGTTAAGACGTACACGCCACCACAATTCTTTTCGAGATACAACGTGTAGTTTTGGAGATACAAGCTAATTTTGTACTATGCGTTATTTCTTCTCGTAAAGAGTTTCCAATGCGTACGTATATGTCTTTACTCTGCAAAACTGTATTTCCTTATGAAGTGGTATTCTTACATATCCTTTCGAGAGAAAACTGTCCTGTGCCTTCTCTTTTGAGGCTACACACTTAGACATACACGCAACATGAAAGCTTTTCGACTTACAACGTGTTGTTTAGGAAAAACAAGATAATTGCGCACGATGCGGGATTTCCTTAAAACGTGATTTTCTGAAAAATTTTGACGAAAGAAAATTCTCCTTTTGGTTCTCTTTAGATGCTACATGTTAAGACGTACACGCCACAACAATTCTTTTCGAGATACAACGTGTAGTTTTGGAGATACAAGCTAATTTTGTACTATGCGTTATTTCTTCTCGTAAAGAGTTTCCAATGCGTACGTATATGTCTTTACTCTGCAAAGCTGTATTTCCTTATGAAGTGGTATTCTTACATATCCTTTCGAGAGAAAACTGTCCTGTGCCTTCTCTTTTGAGGCTACACACTTAGACATACACGCAACATGAAAGCTTTTCGACTTACAACGTGTTGTTTAGGAAAAACAAGATAATTTCGCACGATGCGGGATTTCCTTAAAACGTGATGTTCTGAAAAATTTTGACGAAAGAAAATTCTCCTTTTGGTTCTCTTTCGATGCTACATGTTAAGACGTACACGCCACAACAATTCTTTTCGAGATACAACGTGTAGTTTTGGAGATACAAGCTAATTTTGTACTATGCGTTATTTCTTCTCGTAAAGAGTTTCCAATGCGTACGTATATGTCTTTACTCTGCAAAACTGTATTTCCTTATGAAGTGGTATTCTTACATATCCTTTCGAGAGAAAACTGTCCTGTGCCTTCTCTTTTGAGGCTACACACTTAGACATACACGCAACATGAAAGCTTTTCGACTTACAACGTGTTGTTTAGGAAAAACAAGATAATTTCGCACGATGCGGGATTTCCTTAAAACGTGATTTTCTGAAAAATTTTGACGAAAGAAAATTCTCCTTTTGGTTCTCTTTAGATGCTACATGTTAAGACGTACACGCCACAACAATTCTTTTCGAGATACAACGTGTAGTTTTGGAGATACAAGCTAGTTTTGTACTATGCGTTATTTCTTCTCGTAAAGAGTTTCCAATGCGTACGTATATGTCTTTACTCTGCAAAACTGTATTTCCTTATGAAGTGGTATTCTTACATATCCTTTCGAGAGAAAACTGTCCTGTGCCTTCTCTTTTGAGGCTACACACTTAGACATACACGCAACATGAAAGCTTTTCGACTTACAACGTGTTGTTTAGGAAAAACAAGATAATTTCGCACGATGCGGGATTTCCTTAAAACGTGATGTTCTGAAAAATTTTGACGAAAGAAAATTCTCCTTTTGGTTCTCTTTAGATGCTACATGTTAAGACGTACACGCCACAACAATTCTTTTCGAGATACAACGTGTAGTTTTGGAGATACAAGCTAATTTTGTACTATGCGTTATTTCTTCTCGTAAAGAGTTTCCAATGCGTACGTATATGTCTTTACTCTGCAAAACTGTATTTCCTTATGAAGTGGTATTCTTACATATCCTTTCGAGAGAAAACTGTCCTGTGCCTTCTCTTTTGAGGCTACACACTTAGACATACACGCAACATGAAAGCTTTTCGACTTACAACGTGTTGTTTAGGAAAAACAAGATAATTTCGCACGATGCGGGATTTCCTTAAAACGTGATTTTCTGAAAAATTTTGACGAAAGAAAATTCTCCTTTTGGTTCTCTTTAGATGCTACATGTTAAGACGTACACGCCACAACAATTCTTTTCGAGATACAACGTGTAGTTTTGGAGATACAAGCTAATTTTGTACTATGCGTTATTTCTTCTCGTAAAGAGTTTCCAATGCGTACGTATATGTCTTTACTCTGCAAAGCTGTATTTCCTTATGAAGTGGTATTCTTACATATCCTTTCGAGAGAAAACTGTCCTGTGCCTTCTCTTTTGAGGCTACACACTTAGACATACACGCAACATGAAAGCTTTTCGACTTACAACGTGTTGTTTAGGAAAAACAAGATAATTTCGCACGATGCGGGATTTCCTTAAAACGTGATTTTCTGAAAAATTTTGACGAAAGAAAATTCTCCTTTTGGTTCTCTTTAGATGCTACATGTTAAGACGTACACGCCACAACAATTCTTTTCGAGATACAACGTGTAGTTTTGGAGATACAAGCTAATTTTGTACTATGCGTTATTTCTTCTCGTAAAGAGTTTCCAATGCGTACGTATATAACTTTACTCTGCAAAACTGTATTTCCTTATGAAGTGGTATTCTTACATATCCTTTCGAGAGAAAACTGTCCTGTGCCTTCTCTTTTGAGGCTACACACTTAGACATACACGCAACATGAAAGCTTTTCGACTTACAACGTGTTGTTTAGGAAAAACAAGATAATTTCGCACGATGCGGGATTTCCTTAAAACGTGATTTTCTGAAAAATTTTGACGAAAGAAAATTCTCCTTTTGGTTCTCTTTAGATGCTACATGTTAAGACGTACACGCCACAACAATTCTTTTCGAGATACAACGTGTAGTTTTGGAGATACAAGCTAATTTTGTACTATGCGTTATTTCTTCTCGTAAAGAGTTTCCAATGCGTACGTATATGTCTTTACTCTGCAAAGCTGTATTTCCTTATGAAGTGGTATTCTTACATATCCTTTTGAGAGAAAACTGTCCTGTGCCTTCTCTTTTGAGGCTACACACTTAGACATACACGCAACATGAAAGCTTTTCGACTTACAACGTGTTGTTTAGGAAAAACAAGATAATTTCGCACGATGCGGGATTTCCTTAAAACGTGATGTTCTGAAAAATTTTGACGAAAGAAAATTCTCCTTTTGGTTCTCTTTAGATGCTACATGTTAAGACGTACACGCCACAACAATTCTTTTCGAGATACAACGTGTAGTTTTGGAGATACAAGCTAATTTTGTACTATGCGTTATTTCTTCTCGTAAAGAGTTTCCAATGCGTACGTATATGTCTTTACTCTGCAAAACTGTATTTCCTTATGAAGTGGTATTCTTACATATCCTTTCGAGAGAAAACTGTCCTGTGCCTTCTCTTTTGAGGCTACACACTTAGACATACACGCAACATGAAAGCTTTTCGACTTACAACGTGTTGTTTAGGAAAAACAAGATAATTTCGCACGATGCGGGATTTCCTTAAAACGTGATTTTCTGAAAAATTTTGACAAAAGAAAATTCTCCTTTTGGTTCTCTTTAGATGCTACATGTTAAGACGTACACGCCACAACAATTCTTTTCGAGATACAACGTGTAGTTTTGGAGATACAAGCTAATTTTGTACTATGCGTTATTTCTTCTCGTAAAGAGTTTCCAATGCGTACGTATATGTCTTTACTCTGCAAAACTGTATTTCCTTATGAAGTGGTATTCTTACATATCCTTTCGAGAGAAAACTGTCCTGTGCCTTCTCTTTTGAGGCTACACACTTAGACATACACGCAACATGAAAGCTTTTCGACTTACAACGTGTTGTTTAGGAAAAACAAGATAATTTCGCACGATGCGGGATTTCCTTAAAACGTGATTTTCTGAAAAATTTTGACGAAAGAAAATTCTCCTTTTGGTTCTCTTTAGATGCTACATGTTAAGACGTACACGCCACAACAATTCTTTTCGAGATACAACGTGTAGTTTTGGAGATACAAGCTAATTTTGTACTATGCGTTATTTCTTCTCGTAAAGAGTTTCCAATGCGTACGTATATGTCTTTACTCTGCAAAGCTGTATTTCCTTATGAAGTGGTATTCTTACATATCCTTTTGAGAGAAAACTGTCCTGTGCCTTCTCTTTTGAGGCTACACACTTAGACATACACGCAACATGAAAGCTTTTCGACTTACAACGTGTTGTTTAGGAAAAACAAGATAATTTCGCACGATGCGGGATTTCCTTAAAACGTGATTTTCTGAAAAATTTTGACGAAAGAAAATTCTCCTTTTGGTTCTCTTTAGATGCTACATGTTAAGACGTACACGCCACAACAATTCTTTTCGAGATACAACGTGTAGTTTTGGAGATACAAGCTAATTTTGTACTATGCGTTATTTCTTCTCGTAAAGAGTTTCCAATGCGTACGTATATGTCTTTACTCTGCAAAACTGTATTTCCTTATGAAGTGGTATTCTTACATATCCTTTCGAGAGAAAACTGTCCTGTGCCTTCTCTTTTGAGGCTACACACTTAGACATACACGCAACATGAAAGCTTTTCGACTTACAACGTGTTGTTTAGGAAAAACAAGATAATTTCGCACGATGCGGGATTTCCTTAAAACGTGATTTTCTGAAAAATTTTGACGAAAGAAAATTCTCCTTTTGGTTCTCTTTAGATGCTACATGTTAAGACGTACACGCCACAACAATTCTTTTCGAGATACAACGTGTAGTTTTGGAGATACAAGCTAATTTTGTACTATGCGTTATTTCTTCTCGTAAAGAGTTTCCAATGCGTACGTATATGTCTTTACTCTGCAAAGCTGTATTTCCTTATGAAGTGGTATTCTTACATATCCTTTCGAGAGAAAACTGTCCTGTGCCTTCTCTTTTGAGGCTACACACTTAGACATACACGCAACATGAAAGCTTTTCGACTTACAACGTGTTGTTTAGGAAAAACAAGATAATTTCGCACGATGCGGGATTTCCTTAAAACGTGATTTTCTGAAAAATTTTGACGAAAGAAAATTCTCCTTTTGGTTCTCTTTCGATGCTACATGTTAAGACGTACACGCCACAACAATTCTTTTCGAGATACAACGTGTAGTTTTGGAGATACAAGCTAATTTTGTACTATGCGTTATTTCTTCTCGTAAAGAGTTTCCAATGCGTACGTATATGTCTTTACTCTGCAAAACTGTATTTCCTTATGAAGTGGTATTCTTACATATCCTTTCGAGAGAAAACTGTCCTGTGCCTTCTCTTTTGAGGCTACACACTTAGACATACACGCAACATGAAAGCTTTTCGACTTACAACGTGTTGTTTAGGAAAAACAAGATAATTGCGCACGATGCGGGATTTCCTTAAAACGTGATTTTCTGAAAAATTTTGACGAAAGAAAATTCTCCTTTTGGTTCTCTTTAGATGCTACATGTTAAGACGTACACGCCACAACAATTCTTTTCGAGATACAACGTGTAGTTTTGGAGATACAAGCTAATTTTGTACTATGCGTTATTTCTTCTCGTAAAGAGTTTCCAATGCGTACGTATATAACTTTACTCTGCAAAACTGTATTTCCTTATGAAGTGGTATTCTTACATATCCTTTCGAGAGAAAACTGTCCTGTGCCTTCTCTTTTGAGGCTACACACTTAGACATACACGCAACATGAAAGCTTTTCGACTTACAACGTGTTGTTTAGGAAAAACAAGATAATTGCGCACGATGCGGGATTTCCTTAAAACGTGATTTTCTGAAAAATTTTGACGAAAGAAAATTCTCCTTTTGGTTCTCTTTAGATGCTACATGTTAAGACGTACACGCCACAACAATTCTTTTCGAGATACAACGTGTAGTTTTGGAGATACAAGCTAATTTTGTACTATGCGTTATTTCTTCTCGTAAAGAGTTTCCAATGCGTACGTATATGTCTTTACTCTGCAAAACTGTATTTCCTTATGAAGTGGTATTCTTACATATCCTTTCGAGAGAAAACTGTCCTGTGCCTTCTCTTTTGAGGCTACACACTTAGACATACACGCAACATGAAAGCTTTTCGACTTACAACGTGTTGTTTAGGAAAAACAAGATAATTTCGCACGATGCGGGATTTCCTTAAAACGTGATGTTCTGAAAAATTTTGACGAAAGAAAATTCTCCTTTTGGTTCTCTTTAGATGCTACATGTTAAGACGTACACGCCACAACAATTCTTTTCGAGATACAACGTGTAGTTTTGGAGATACAAGCTAATTTTGTACTATGCGTTATTTCTTCTCGTAAAGAGTTTCCAATGCGTACGTATATGTCTTTACTCTGCAAAACTGTATTTCCTTATGAAGTGGTATTCTTACATATCCTTTCGAGAGAAAACTGTCCTGTGCCTTCTCTTTTGAGGCTACACACTTAGACATACACGCAACATGAAAGCTTTTCGACTTACAACGTGTTGTTTAGGAAAAACAAGATAATTTCGCACGATGCGGGATTTCCTTAAAACGTGATTTTCTGAAAAATTTTGACGAAAGAAAATTCTCCTTTTGGTTCTCTTTAGATGCTACATGTTAAGACGTACACGCCACAACAATTCTTTTCGAGATACAACGTGTAGTTTTGGAGATACAAGCTAATTTTGTACTATGCGTTATTTCTTCTCGTAAAGAGTTTCCAATGCGTACGTATATGTCTTTACTCTGCAAAGCTGTATTTCCTTATGAAGTGGTATTCTTACATATCCTTTCGAGAGAAAACTGTCCTGTGCCTTCTCTTTTGAGGCTACACACTTAGACATACACGCAACATGAAAGCTTTTCGACTTACAACGTGTTGTTTAGGAAAAACAAGATAATTTCGCACGATGCGGGATTTCCTTAAAACGTGATTTTCTGAAAAATTTTGACGAAAGAAAATTCTCCTTTTGGTTCTCTTTCGATGCTAAATGTTAAGACGTACACGCCACAACAATTCTTTTCGAGATACAACGTGTAGTTTTGGAGATACAAGCTAATTTTGTACTATGTGTTATTTCTTCTCGTAAAGAGTTTCCAATGCGTACGTATATGTCTTTACTCTGCAAAACTGTATTTCCTTATGAAGTGGTATTCTTACATATCCTTTCGAGAGAAAACTGTCCTGTGCCTTCTCTTTTGAGGCTACACACTTAGACATACACGCAACATGAAAGCTTTTCGACTTACAACGTGTTGTTTAGGAAAAACAAGATAATTTCGCACGATGCGGGATTTCCTTAAAACGTGATTTTCTGAAAAATTTTGACGAAAGAAAATTCTCCTTTTGGTTCTCTTTAGATGCTACATGTTAAGACGTACACGCCACAACAATTCTTTTCGAGATACAACGTGTAGTTTTGGAGATACAAGCTAATTTTGTACTATGCGTTATTTCTTCTCGTAAAGAGTTTCCAATGCGTACGTATATGTCTTTACTCTGCAAAACTGTATTTCCTTATGAAGTGGTATTCTTACATATCCTTTCGAGAGAAAACTGTCCTGTGCCTTCTCTTTTGAGGCTACACACTTAGACATACACGCAACATGAAAGCTTTTCGACTTACAACGTGTTGTTTAGGAAAAACAAGATAATTGCGCACGATGCGGGATTTCCTTAAAACGTGATTTTCTGAAAAATTTTGACGAAAGAAAATTCTCCTTTTGGTTCTCTTTAGATGCTACATGTTAAGACGTACACGCCACAACAATTCTTTTCGAGATACAACGTGTAGTTTTGGAGATACAAGCTAATTTTGTACTATGCGTTATTTCTTCTCGTAAAGAGTTTCCAATGCGTACGTATATAACTTTACTCTGCAAAACTGTATTTCCTTATGAAGTGGTATTCTTACATATCCTTTCGAGAGAAAACTGTCCTGTGCCTTCTCTTTTGAGGCTACACACTTAGACATACACGCAACATGAAAGCTTTTCGACTTACAACGTGTTGTTTAGGAAAAACAAGATAATTGCGCACGATGCGGGATTTCCTTAAAACGTGATTTTCTGAAAAATTTTGACGAAAGAAAATTCTCCTTTTGGTTCTCTTTCGATGCTACATGTTAAGACGTACACGCCACAACAATTCTTTTCGAGATACAACGTGTAGTTTTGGAGATACAAGCTAATTTTGTACTATGCGTTATTTCTTCTCGTAAAGAGTTTCCAATGCGTACGTATATGTCTTTACTCTGCAAAACTGTATTTCCTTATGAAGTGGTATTCTTACATATCCTTTCGAGAGAAAACTGTCCTGTGCCTTCTCTTTTGAGGCTACACACTTAGACATACACGCAACATGAAAGCTTTTCGACTTACAACGTGTTGTTTAGGAAAAACAAGATAATTTCGCACGATGCGGGATTTCCTTAAAACGTGATTTTCTGAAAAATTTTGACGAAAGAAAATTCTCCTTTTGGTTCTCTTTAGATGCTACATGTTAAGACGTACACGCCACAACAATTCTTTTCGAGATACAACGTGTAGTTTTGGAGATACAAGCTAATTTTGTACTATGCGTTATTTCTTCTCGTAAAGAGTTTCCAATGCGTACGTATATGTCTTTACTCTGCAAAGCTGTATTTCCTTATGAAGTGGTATTCTTACATATCCTTTCGAGAGAAAACTGTCCTGTGCCTTCTCTTTTGAGGCTACACACTTAGACATACACGCAACATGAAAGCTTTTCGACTTACAACGTGTTGTTTAGGAAAAACAAGATAATTTCGCACGATGCGGGATTTCCTTAAAACGTGATTTTCTGAAAAATTTTGACGAAAGAAAATTCTCCTTTTGGTTCTCTTTCGATGCTACATGTTAAGACGTACACGCCACAACAATTCTTTTCGAGATACAACGTGTAGTTTTGGAGATACAAGCTAATTTTGTACTATGCGTTATTTCTTCTCGTAAAGAGTTTCCAATGCGTACGTATATGTCTTTACTCTGCAAAACTGTATTTCCTTATGAAGTGGTATTCTTACATATCCTTTCGAGAGAAAACTGTCCTGTGCCTTCTCTTTTGAGGCTACACACTTAGACATACACGCAACATGAAAGCTTTTCGACTTACAACGTGTTGTTTAGGAAAAACAAGATAATTTCGCACGATGCGGGATTTCCTTAAAACGTGATTTTCTGAAAAATTTTGACGAAAGAAAATTCTCCTTTTGGTTCTCTTTAGATGCTACATGTTAAGACGTACACGCCACAACAATTCTTTTCGAGATACAACGTGTAGTTTTGGAGATACAAGCTAATTTTGTACTATGCGTTATTTCTTCTCGTAAAGAGTTTCCAATGCGTACGTATATGTCTTTACTCTGCAAAACTGTATTTCCTTATGAAGTGGTATTCTTACATATCCTTTCGAGAGAAAACTGTCCTGTGCCTTCTCTTTTGAGGCTACACACTTAGACATACACGCAACATGAAAGCTTTTCGACTTACAACGTGTTGTTTAGGAAAAACAAGATAATTTCGCACGATGCGGGATTTCCTTAAAACGTGATTTTCTGAAAAATTTTGACGAAAGAAAATTCTCCTTTTGGTTCTCTTTAGATGCTACATGTTAAGAGGTACACGCCACAACAATTCTTTTCGAGATACAACGTGTAGTTTTGGAGATACAAGCTAATTTTGTACTATGCGTTATTTCTTCTCGTAAAGAGTTTCCAATGCGTACGTATATGTCTTTACTCTGCAAAGCTGTATTTCCTTATGAAGTGGTATTCTTACATATCCTTTCGAGAGAAAACTGTCCTGTGCCTTCTCTTTTGAGGCTACACACTTAGACATACACGCAACATGAAAGCTTTTCGACTTACAACGTGTTGTTTAGGAAAAACAAGATAATTTCGCACGATGCGGGATTTCCTTAAAACGTGATTTTCTGAAAAATTTTGACGAAAGAAAATTCTCCTTTTGGTTCTCTTTCGATGCTACATGTTAAGACGTACACGCCACAACAATTCTTTTCGAGATACAACGTGTAGTTTTGGAGATACAAGCTAATTTTGTACTATGCGTTATTTCTTCTCGTAAAGAGTTTCCAATGCGTACGTATATGTCTTTACTCTGCAAAACTGTATTTCCTTATGAAGTGGTATTCTTACATATCCTTTCGAGAGAAAACTGTCCTGTGCCTTCTCTTTTGAGGCTACACACTTAGACATACACGCAACATGAAAGCTTTTCGACTTACAACGTGTTGTTTAGGAAAAACAAGATAATTTCGCACGATGCGGGATTTCCTTAAAACGTGATTTTCTGAAAAATTTTGACGAAAGAAAATTCTCCTTTTGGTTCTCTTTAGATGCTACATGTTAAGACGTACACGCCACAACAATTCTTTTCGAGATACAACGTGTAGTTTTGGAGATACAAGCTAATTTTGTACTATGCGTTATTTCTTCTCGTAAAGAGTTTCCAATGCGTACGTATATGTCTTTACTCTGCAAAACTGTATTTCCTTATGAAGTGGTATTCTTACATATCCTTTCGAGAGAAAACTGTCCTGTGCCTTCTCTTTTGAGGCTACACACTTAGACATACACGCAACATGAAAGCTTTTCGACTTACAACGTGTTGTTTAGGAAAAACAAGATAATTGCGCACGATGCGGGATTTCCTTAAAACGTGATTTTTGAAAAATTTTGACGAAAGAAAATTCTCCTTTTGGTTCTCTTTAGATGCTACATGTTAAGACGTACACGCCACAACAATTCTTTTCGAGATACAACGTGTAGTTTTGGAGATACAAGCTAATTTTGTACTATGCGTTATTTCTTCTCGTAAAGAGTTTCCAATGCGTACGTATATGTCTTTACTCTGCAAAGCTGTATTTCCTTATGAAGTGGTATTCTTACATATCCTTTCGAGAGAAAACTGTCCTGTGCCTTCTCTTTTGAGGCTACACACTTAGACATACACGCAACATGAAAGCTTTTCGACTTACAACGTGTTGTTTAGGAAAAACAAGATAATTTCGCACGATGCGGGATTTCCTTAAAACGTGATGTTCTGAAAAATTTTGACGAAAGAAAATTCTCCTTTTGGTTCTCTTTCGATGCTACATGTTAAGACGTACACGCCACAACAATTCTTTTCGAGATACAACGTGTAGTTTTGGAGATACAAGCTAATTTTGTACTATGCGTTATTTCTTCTCGTAAAGAGTTTCCAATGCGTACGTATATGTCTTTACTCTGCAAAACTGTATTTCCTTATGAAGTGGTATTCTTACATATCCTTTCGAGAGAAAACTGTCCTGTGCCTTCTCTTTTGAGGCTACACACTTAGACATACACGCAACATGAAAGCTTTTCGACTTACAACGTGTTGTTTAGGAAAAACAAGATAATTTCGCACGATGCGGGATTTCCTTAAAACGTGATTTTCTGAAAAATTTTGACGAAAGAAAATTCTCCTTTTGGTTCTCTTTAGATGCTACATGTTAAGACGTACACGCCACAACAATTCTTTTCGAGATACAACGTGTAGTTTTGGAGATACAAGCTAGTTTTGTACTATGCGTTATTTCTTCTCGTAAAGAGTTTCCAATGCGTACGTATATGTCTTTACTCTGCAAAACTGTATTTCCTTATGAAGTGGTATTCTTACATATCCTTTCGAGAGAAAACTGTCCTGTGCCTTCTCTTTTGAGGCTACACACTTAGACATACACGCAACATGAAAGCTTTTCGACTTACAACGTGTTGTTTAGGAAAAACAAGATAATTTCGCACGATGCGGGATTTCCTTAAAACGTGATTTTCTGAAAAATTTTGACGAAAGAAAATTCTCCTTTTGGTTCTCTTTAGATGCTACATGTTAAGACGTACACGCCACAACAATTCTTTTCGAGATACAACGTGTAGTTTTGGAGATACAAGCTAATTTTGTACTATGCGTTATTTCTTCTCGTAAAGAGTTTCCAATGCGTACGTATATGTCTTTACTCTGCAAAACTGTATTTCCTTATGAAGTGGTATTCTTACATATCCTTTCGAGAGAAAACTGTCCTGTGCCTTCTCTTTTGAGGCTACACACTTAGACATACACGCAACATGAAAGCTTTTCGACTTACAACGTGTTGTTTAGGAAAAACAAGATAATTTCGCACGATGCGGGATTTCCTTAAAACGTGATTTTCTGAAAAATTTTGACGAAAGAAAATTCTCCTTTTGGTTCTCTTTAGATGCTACATGTTAAGACGTACACGCCACAACAATTCTTTTCGAGATACAACGTGTAGTTTTGGAGATACAAGCTAATTTTGTACTATGCGTTATTTCTTCTCGTAAAGAGTTTCCAATGCGTACGTATATGTCTTTACTCTGCAAAACTGTATTTTCTTATGAAGTGGTATTCTTACATATCCTTTCGAGAGAAAACTGTCCTGTGCCTTCTCTTTTGAGGCTACACACTTAGACATACACGCAACATGAAAGCTTTTCGACTTACAACGTGTTGTTTAGGAAAAACAAGATAATTTCGCACGATGCGGGATTTCCTTAAAACGTGATTTTTCTGAAAAATTTTGACGAAAGAAAATTCTCCTTTTGGTTCTCTTTAGATGCTACATGTTAAGACGTACACGCCACAAGAATTCTTTTCGAGATACAACGTGTAGTTTTGGAGATACAAGCTAATTTTGTACTATGCGTTATTTCTTCTCGTAAAGAGTTTCCAATGCGTACGTATATGTCTTTACTCTGCAAAACTGTATTTCCTTATGAAGTGGTATTCTTACATATCCTTTCGAGAGCAAACTGTCCTGTGCCTTCACGTTTGAGGCTACACACTTAGACATGCACGCAACATGAAAGCTTTTCGACTTACAACGTGTTGTTTAGGAAATACAAGATAATTTCGCACGATGCGGGATTTCCTTAAAACGTGATTTTCTGAAAAATTTTGACGAAAGAAAATTCTCCTTTTGGTTCTCTTTAGATGCTACATGTTAAGACGTACACGCCACAACAATTCTTTTCGAGATACAACGTGTAGTTTTGGAGATACAAGCTAATTTTGTACTATGCGTTATTTCTTCTCGTAAAGTGTTTCCAATGCGTACGTATATGTCTTTACTCTGCAAAGCTGTATTTCCTTATGAAGTGGTATTCTTACATATCCTTTCGAGAGAAAACTGTCCTGTGCCTTCTCTTTTGAGGCTACACACTTAGACATACACGCAACATGAAAGCTTTTCGACTTACAACGTGTTGTTTAGGAAAAACAAGATAATTTCGCACGATGCGGGATTTCCTTAAAACGTGATGTTCTAAAAAATTTTGACGAAAGAAAATTCTCCTTTTGGTTCTCTTTAGATGCTACATGTTAAGACGTACACGCCACAACAATTCTTTTCGAGATACAACGTGTAGTTTTGGAGATACAAGCTAATTTTGTACTATGCGTTATTTCTTCTCGTAAAGAGTTTCCAATGCGTACGTATATGTCTTTACTCTGCAAAACTGTATTTCCTTATGAAGTGGTATTCTTACATATCCTTTCGAGAGAAAACTGTCCTGTGCCTTCTCTTTTGAGGCTACACACTTAGACATACACGCAACATGAAAGCTTTTCGACTTACAACGTGTTGTTTAGGAAAAACAACATAATTTCGCACGATGCGGGATTTCCTTAAAACGTGATTTTCTGAAAAATTTTGACGAAAGAAAATTCTCCTTTTGGTTCTCTTTAGATGCTACATGTTAAGACGTACACGCCACACCAATTCTTTTCGAGATATAACGTGTAGTTTTGGAGATACAAGCTAATTTTGTACTATGCGTTATTTCTTCTCGTAAAGACTTTCCAATGCGTACGTATATGTCTTTACTCTGCAAAGCTGTATTTCCTTATGAAGTGGTATTCTTACATATCCTTTCGAGAGAAAACTGTCCTGTGCCTTCTCTTTTGAGGCTACACACTTAGACATACACGCAACATGAAAGCTTTTCGACTTACAACGTGTTGTTTAGGAAAAACAAGATAATTTCGCACGATGCGGGATTTCCTTAAAACGTGATTTTCTGAAAAATTTTGACGAAAGAAAATTCTCCTTTTGGTTCTCTTTAGATGCTACATGTTAAGACGTACACGCCACAAGAATTCTTTTCGAGATACAACGTGTAGTTTTGGAGATACAAGCTAATTTTGTACTATGCGTTATTTCTTCTCGTAAAGAGTTTCCAATGCGTACGTATATAACTTTACTCTGCAAAACTGTATTTCCTTATGAAGTGGTATTCTTACATATCCTTTCGAGAGAAAACTGTCCTGTGCCTTCTCTTTTGAGGCTACACACTTAGACATACACGCAACATGAAAGCTTTTCGACTTACAACGTGTTGTTTAGGAAAAACAAGATAATTGCGCACGATGCGGGATTTCCTTAAAACGTGATTTTCTGAAAAATTTTGACGAAAGAAAATTCTCCTTTTGATTCTCTTTAAATGCTACATGTTAAGACGTACACGCCACAACAATTCTTTTCGAGATACAACGTGTAGTTTTGGAGATACAAGCTAATTTTGTACTATGCGTTATTTCTTCTCGTAAAGAGTTTCCAATGCGTACGTATATGTCTTTACTCTGCAAAACTGTATTTCCTTATGAAGTGGTATTCTTACATATCCTTTCGAGAGAAAACTGTCCTGTGCCTTCTCTTTTGAGGCTACACACTTAGACATACACGCAACATGAAAGCTTTTCGACTTACAACGTGTTGTTTAGGAAAAACAAGATAATTTCGCACGATGCGGGATTTCCTTAAAACGTGATTTTCTGAAAAATTTTGACGAAAGAAAATTCTCCTTTTGGTTCTCTTTAGATGCTACATGTTAAGACGTACACGCCACAAGAATTCTTTTCGAGATACAACGTGTAGTTTTGGAGATACAAGCTAATTTTGTACTATGCGTTATTTCTTCTCGTAAAGAGTTTCCAATGCGTACGTATATAACTTTACTCTGCAAAACTGTATTTCCTTATGAAGTGGTATTCTTACATATCCTTTCGAGAGAAAACTGTCCTGTGCCTTCTCTTTTGAGGCTACACACTTAGACATACACGCAACATGAAAGCTTTTCGACTTACAACGTGTTGTTTAGGAAAAACAAGATAATTGCGCACGATGCGGGATTTCCTTAAAACGTGATTTTCTGAAAAATTTTGACGAAAGAAAATTCTCCTTTTGATTCTCTTTAAATGCTACATGTTAAGACGTACACGCCACAACAATTCTTTTCGAGATACAACGTGTAGTTTTGGAGATACAAGCTAATTTTGTACTATGCGTTATTTCTTCTCGTAAAGAGTTTCCAATGCGTACGTATATGTCTTTACTCTGCAAAACTGTATTTCCTTATGAAGTGGTATTCTTACATATCCTTTCGAGAGAAAACTGTCCTGTGCCTTCTCTTTTGAGGCTACACACTTAGACATACACGCAACATGAAAGCTTTTCGACTTACAACGTGTTGTTTAGGAAAAACAAGATAATTTCGCACGATGCGGGATTTCCTTAAAACGTGATTTTCTGAAAAATTTTGACGAAAGAAAATTCTCCTTTTGGTTCTCTTTCGATGCTACATGTTAAGACGTACACGCCACAACAATTCTTTTCGAGATACAACGTGTAGTTTTGGAGATACAAGCTAATTTTGTACTATGCGTTATTTCTTCTCGTAAAGAGTTTCCAATGCGTACGTATATGTCTTTACTCTGCAAAACTGTATTTCCTTATGAAGTGGTATTCTTACCTATCCTTTCGAGAGAAAACTGTCCTGTGCCTTCTCTTTTGAGGCTACACACTTAGACATACACGCAACATGAAAGCTTTTCGACTTACAACGTGTTGTTTAGGAAAAACAAGATAATTTCGCACGATGCGGGATTTCCTTAAAACGTGATGTTCTGAAAAATTTTGACGAAAGAAAATTCTCCTTTTGGTTCTCTTTAGATGCTACATGTTAAGACGTACACGCCACAACAATTCTTTTCGAGATACAACGTGTAGTTTTGGAGATACAAGCTAATTTTGTACTATGCGTTATTTCTTCTCGTAAAGAGTTTCCAATGCGTACGTATATGTCTTTACTCTGCAAAACTGTATTTCCTTATGAAGTGGTATTCTTACATATCCTTTCGAGAGAAAACTGTCCTGTGCCTTCTCTTTTGAGGCTACACACTTAGACATACACGCAACATGAAAGCTTTTCGACTTACAACGTGTTGTTTAGGAAAAACAACATAATTTCGCACGATGCGGGATTTCCTTAAAACGTGATTTTCTGAAAAATTTTGACGAAAGAAAATTCTCCTTTTGGTTCTCTTTAGATGCTACATGTTAAGACGTACACGCCACACCAATTCTTTTCGAGATACAACGTGTAGTTTTGGAGATACAAGCTAATTTTGTACTATGCGTTATTTCTTCTCGTAAAGAGTTTCCAATGCGTACGTATATGTCTTTACTCTGCAAAGCTGTATTTCCTTATGAAGTGGTATTCTTACATATCCTTTCGAGAGAAAACTGTCCTGTGCCTTCTCTTTTGAGGCTACACACTTAGACATACACGCAACATGAAAGCTTTTCGACTTACAACGTGTTGTTTAGGAAAAACAAGATAATTTCGCACGATGCGGGATTTCCTTAAAACGTGATGTTCTGAAAAATTTTGACGAAAGAAAATTCTCCTTTTGGTTCTCTTTAGATGCTACATGTTAAGACGTACACGCCACAACAATTCTTTTCGAGATACAACGTGTAGTTTTGGAGATACAAGCTAATTTTGTACTATGCGTTATTTCTTCTCGTAAAGAGTTTCCAATGCGTACGTATATGTCTTTACTCTGCAAAACTGTATTTCCTTATGAAGTGGTATTCTTACATATCCTTTCGAGAGAAAACTGTCCTGTGCCTTCTCTTTTGAGGCTACACACTTAGACATACACGCAACATGAAAGCTTTTCGACTTACAACGTGTTGTTTAGGAAAAACAAGATAATTTCGCACGATGCGGGATTTCCTTAAAACGTGATGTTCTGAAAAATTTTGACGAAAGAAAATTCTCCTTTTGGTTCTCTTTAGATGCTACATGTTAAGACGTACACGCCACAACAATTCTTTTCGAGATACATCGTGTAGTTTTGGAGATACAAGCTAATTTTGTACTATGCGTTATTTCTTCTCATAAAGAGTTTCCAATGCGTACGTATATGTCTTTACTCTGCAAAGCTGTATTTCCTTATGAAGTGGTATTCTTACATATCCTTTCGAGAGAAAACTGTCCTGTGCCTTCTCATTTGAGGCTACACACTTAGACATACACGCAACATGAAAGCTTTTCGACTTACAACGTGTTGTTTAGGAAAAACAAGATAATTTCGCACGATGCGGGATTTCCTTAAAACGTGATTTTCTGAAAAATTTTGACGAAAGTAAATTCTCCTTTTGGTTCTCTTTCGATGCTACATGTTAAGACGTACACGCCACAACAATTCTTTTCGAGATACAACGTGTAGTTTTGGAGATACAAGCTAATTTTGTACTATGCGTTATTTCTTCTCGTAAAGAGTTTCCAATGCGTACGTATATGTCTTTACTCTGCAAAACTGTATTTCCTTATGAAGTGGTATTCTTACATATCCTTTCGAGAGAAAACTGTCCTGTGCCTTCTCTTTTGAGGCTACACACTTAGACATACACGCAACATGAAAGCTTTTCGACTTACAACGTGTTGTTTAGGAAAAACAACATAATTTCGCACGATGCGGGATTTCCTTAAAACGTGATTTTCTGAAAAATTTTGACGAAAGAAAATTCTCCTTTTGGTTCTCTTTAGATGCTACATGTTAAGACGTACACGCCACACCAATTCTTTTCGAGATATAACGTGTAGTTTTGGAGATACAAGCTAATTTTGTACTATGCGTTATTTCTTCTCGTAAAGACTTTCCAATGCGTACGTATATGTCTTTACTCTGCAAAGCTGTATTTCCTTATGAAGTGGTATTCTTACATATCCTTTCGAGAGAAAACTGTCCTGTGCCTTCTCTTTTGAGGCTACACACTTAGACATACACGCAACATGAAAGCTTTTCGACTTACAACGTGTTGTTTAGGAAAAACAAGATAATTTCGCACGATGCGGGATTTCCTTAAAACGTGATTTTCTGAAAAATTTTGACGAAAGAAAATTCTCCTTTTGGTTCTCTTTAGATGCTACATGTTAAGACGTACACGCCACAAGAATTCTTTTCGAGATACAACGTGTAGTTTTGGAGATACAAGCTAATTTTGTACTATGCGTTATTTCTTCTCGTAAAGAGTTTCCAATGCGTACGTATATAACTTTACTCTGCAAAACTGTATTTCCTTATGAAGTGGTATTCTTACATATCCTTTCGAGAGAAAACTGTCCTGTGCCTTCTCTTTTGAGGCTACACACTTAGACATACACGCAACATGAAAGCTTTTCGACTTACAACGTGTTGTTTAGGAAAAACAAGATAATTGCGCACGATGCGGGATTTCCTTAAAACGTGATTTTCTGAAAAATTTTGACGAAAGAAAATTCTCCTTTTGATTCTCTTTAAATGCTACATGTTAAGACGTACACGCCACAACAATTCTTTTCGAGATACAACGTGTAGTTTTGGAGATACAAGCTAATTTTGTACTATGCGTTATTTCTTCTCGTAAAGAGTTTCCAATGCGTACGTATATGTCTTTACTCTGCAAAACTGTATTTCCTTATGAAGTGGTATTCTTACATATCCTTTCGAGAGAAAACTGTCCTGTGCCTTCTCTTTTGAGGCTACACACTTAGACATACACGCAACATGAAAGCTTTTCGACTTACAACGTGTTGTTTAGGAAAAACAAGATAATTTCGCACGATGCGGGATTTCCTTAAAACGTGATTTTCTGAAAAATTTTGACGAAAGAAAATTCTCCTTTTGGTTCTCTTTAGATGCTACATGTTAAGACGTACACGCCACAAGAATTCTTTTCGAGATACAACGTGTAGTTTTGGAGATACAAGCTAATTTTGTACTATGCGTTATTTCTTCTCGTAAAGAGTTTCCAATGCGTACGTATATAACTTTACTCTGCAAAACTGTATTTCCTTATGAAGTGGTATTCTTACATATCCTTTCGAGAGAAAACTGTCCTGTGCCTTCTCTTTTGAGGCTACACACTTAGACATACACGCAACATGAAAGCTTTTCGACTTACAACGTGTTGTTTAGGAAAAACAAGATAATTGCGCACGATGCGGGATTTCCTTAAAACGTGATTTTCTGAAAAATTTTGACGAAAGAAAATTCTCCTTTTGATTCTCTTTAAATGCTACATGTTAAGACGTACACGCCACAACAATTCTTTTCGAGATACAACGTGTAGTTTTGGAGATACAAGCTAATTTTGTACTATGCGTTATTTCTTCTCGTAAAGAGTTTCCAATGCGTACGTATATGTCTTTACTCTGCAAAACTGTATTTCCTTATGAAGTGGTATTCTTACATATCCTTTCGAGAGAAAACTGTCCTGTGCCTTCTCTTTTGAGGCTACACACTTAGACATACACGCAACATGAAAGCTTTTCGACTTACAACGTGTTGTTTAGGAAAAACAAGATAATTTCGCACGATGCGGGATTTCCTTAAAACGTGATTTTCTGAAAAATTTTGACGAAAGAAAATTCTCCTTTTGGTTCTCTTTCGATGCTACATGTTAAGACGTACACGCCACAACAATTCTTTTCGAGATACAACGTGTAGTTTTGGAGATACAAGCTAATTTTGTACTATGCGTTATTTCTTCTCGTAAAGAGTTTCCAATGCGTACGTATATGTCTTTACTCTGCAAAACTGTATTTCCTTATGAAGTGGTATTCTTACATATCCTTTCGAGAGAAAACTGTCCTGTGCCTTCTCTTTTGAGGCTACACACTTAGACATACACGCAACATGAAAGCTTTTCGACTTACAACGTGTTGTTTAGGAAAAACAAGATAATTTCGCACGATGCGGGATTTCCTTAAAACGTGATGTTCTGAAAAATTTTGACGAAAGAAAATTCTCCTTTTGGTTCTCTTTAGATGCTACATGTTAAGACGTACACGCCACAACAATTCTTTTCGAGATACAACGTGTAGTTTTGGAGATACAAGCTAATTTTGTACTATGCGTTATTTCTTCTCGTAAAGAGTTTCCAATGCGTACGTATATGTCTTTACTCTGCAAAACTGTATTTCCTTATGAAGTGGTATTCTTACATATCCTTTCGAGAGAAAACTGTCCTGTGCCTTCTCTTTTGAGGCTACACACTTAGACATACACGCAACATGAAAGCTTTTCGACTTACAACGTGTTGTTTAGGAAAAACAACATAATTTCGCACGATGCGGGATTTCCTTAAAACGTGATTTTCTGAAAAATTTTGACGAAAGAAAATTCTCCTTTTGGTTCTCTTTAGATGCTACATGTTAAGACGTACACGCCACACCAATTCTTTTCGAGATACAACGTGTAGTTTTGGAGATACAAGCTAATTTTGTACTATGCGTTATTTCTTCTCGTAAAGAGTTTCCAATGCGTACGTATATGTCTTTACTCTGCAAAGCTGTATTTCCTTATGAAGTGGTATTCTTACATATCCTTTCGAGAGAAAACTGTCCTGTGCCTTCTCTTTTGAGGCTACACACTTAGACATACACGCAACATGAAAGCTTTTCGACTTACAACGTGTTGTTTAGGAAAAACAAGATAATTTCGCACGATGCGGGATTTCCTTAAAACGTGATGTTCTGAAAAATTTTGACGAAAGAAAATTCTCCTTTTGGTTCTCTTTAGATGCTACATGTTAAGACGTACACGCCACAACAATTCTTTTCGAGATACAACGTGTAGTTTTGGAGATACAAGCTAATTTTGTACTATGCGTTATTTCTTCTCGTAAAGAGTTTCCAATGCGTACGTATATGTCTTTACTCTGCAAAACTGTATTTCCTTATGAAGTGGTATTCTTACATATCCTTTCGAGAGAAAACTGTCCTGTGCCTTCTCTTTTGAGGCTACACACTTAGACATACACGCAACATGAAAGCTTTTCGACTTACAACGTGTTGTTTAGGAAAAACAAGATAATTTCGCACGATGCGGGATTTCCTTAAAACGTGATGTTCTGAAAAATTTTGACGAAAGAAAATTCTCCTTTTGGTTCTCTTTAGATGCTACATGTTAAGACGTACACGCCACAACAATTCTTTTCGAGATACATCGTGTAGTTTTGGAGATACAAGCTAATTTTGTACTATGCGTTATTTCTTCTCATAAAGAGTTTCCAATGCGTACGTATATGTCTTTACTCTGCAAAGCTGTATTTCCTTATGAAGTGGTATTCTTACATATCCTTTCGAGAGAAAACTGTCCTGTGCCTTCTCATTTGAGGCTACACACTTAGACATACACGCAACATGAAAGCTTTTCGACTTACAACGTGTTGTTTAGGAAAAACAAGATAATTTCGCACGATGCGGGATTTCCTTAAAACGTGATTTTCTGAAAAATTTTGACGAAAGTAAATTCTCCTTTTGGTTCTCTTTCGATGCTACATGTTAAGACGTACACGCCACAACAATTCTTTTCGAGATACAACGTGTAGTTTTGGAGATACAAGCTAATTTTGTACTATGCGTTATTTCTTCTCGTAAAGAGTTTCCAATGCGTACGTATATGTCTTTACTCTGCAAAACTGTATTTCCTTATGAAGTGGTATTCTTACATATCCTTTCGAGAGAAAACTGTCCTGTGCCTTCTCTTTTGAGGCTACACACTTAGACATACACGCAACATGAAAGCTTTTCGACTTACAACGTGTTGTTTAGGAAAAACAAGATAATTTCGCACGATGCGGGATTTCCTTAAAACGTGATTTTCTGAAAAATTTTGACGAAAGAAAATTCTCCTTTTGGTTCTCTTTAGATGCTACATGTTAAGACGTACACGCCACAACAATTCTTTTCGAGATACAACGTGTAGTTTTGGAGATACAAGCTAATTTTGTACTATGCGTTATTTCTTCTCGTAAAGAGTTTCCAATGCGTACGTATATGTCTTTACTCTGCAAAACTGTATTTCCTTATGAAGTGGTATTCTTACATATCCTTTCGAGAGAAAACTGTCCTGTGCCTTCTCTTTTGAGGCTACACACTTAGACATACACGCAACATGAAAGCTTTTCGACTTACAACGTGTTGTTTAGGAAAAACAAGATAATTTCGCACGATGCGGGATTTCCTTAAAACGTGATTTTCTGAAAAATTTTGACGAAAGAAAATTCTCCTTTTGGTTCTCTTTAGATGCTACATGTTAAGACGTACACGCCACAACAATTCTTTTCGAGATACAACGTGTAGTTTTGGAGATACAAGCTAATTTTGTACTATGCGTTATTTCTTCTCGTAAAGAGTTTCCAATGCGTACGTATATGTCTTTACTCTGCAAAGCTGTATTTCCTTATGAAGTGGTATTCTTACATATCCTTTCGAGAGAAAACTGTCCTGTGCCTTCTCTTTTGAGGCTACACACTTAGACATACACGCAACATGAAAGCTTTTCGACTTACAACGTGTTGTTTAGGAAAAACAAGATAATTTCGCACGATGCGGGATTTCCTTAAAACGTGATTTTCTGAAAAATTTTGACGAAAGAAAATTCTCCTTTTGGTTCTCTTTCGATGCTACATGTTAAGACGTACACGCCACAACAATTCTTTTCGAGATACAACGTGTAGTTTTGGAGATACAAGCTAATTTTGTACTATGCGTTATTTCTTCTCGTAAAGAGTTTCCAATGCGTACGTATATGTCTTTACTCTGCAAAACTGTATTTCCTTATGAAGTGGTATTCTTACATATCCTTTCGAGAGAAAACTGTCCTGTGCCTTCTCTTTTGAGGCTACACACTTAGACATACACGCAACATGAAAGCTTTTCGACTTACAACGTGTTGTTTAGGAAAAACAAGATAATTTCGCACGATGCGGGATTTCCTTAAAACGTGATTTTCTGAAAAATTTTGACGAAAGAAAATTCTCCTTTTGGTTCTCTTTAGATGCTACATGTTAAGACGTACACGCCACAACAATTCTTTTCGAGATACAACGTGTAGTTTTGGAGATACAAGCTAATTTTGTACTATGCGTTATTTCTTCTCGTAAAGAGTTTCCAATGCGTACGTATATGTCTTTACTCTGCAAAGCTGTATTTCCTTATGAAGTGGTATTCTTACATATCCTTTCGAGAGAAAACTGTCCTGTGCCTTCTCTTTTGAGGCTACACACTTAGACATACACGCAACATGAAAGCTTTTCGACTTACAACGTGTTGTTTAGGAAAAACAAGATAATTTCGCACGATGCGGGATTTCCTTAAAACGTGATTTTCTGAAAAATTTTGACGAAAGAAAATTCTCCTTTTGGTTCTCTTTCGATGCTACATGTTAAGACGTACACGCCACAAACAATTCTTTTCGAGATACAACGTGTAGTTTTGGAGATACAAGCTAATTTTGTACTATGCGTTATTTCTTCTCGTAAAGAGTTTCCAATGCGTACGTATATGTCTTTACTCTGCAAAACTGTATTTCCTTATGAAGTGGTATTCTTACATATCCTTTCGAGAGAAAACTGTCCTGTGCCTTCTCTTTTGAGGCTACACACTTAGACATACACGCAACATGAAAGCTTTTCGACTTACAACGTGTTGTTTAGGAAAAACAAGATAATTTCGCACGATGCGGGATTTCCTTAAAACGTGATTTTTCTGAAAAATTTTGACGAAAGAAAATTCTCCTTTTGGTTCTCTTTAGATGCTACATGTTAAGACGTACACGCCACAACAATTCTTTTCGAGATACAACGTGTAGTTTTGGAGATACAAGCTAATTTTGTACTATGCGTTATTTCTTCTCGTAAAGAGTTTCCAATGCGTACGTATATGTCTTTACTCTGCAAAACTGTATTTCCTTATGAAGTGGTATTCTTACATATCCTTTCGAGAGAAAACTGTCCTGTGCCTTCTCTTTTGAGGCTACACACTTAGACATACACGCAACATGAAAGCTTTTCGACTTACAACGTGTTGTTTAGGAAAAACAAGATAATTTCGCACGATGCGGGATTTCCTTAAAACGTGATTTTCTGAAAAATTTTGACGAAAGAAAATTCTCCTTTTGGTTCTCTTTAGATGCTACATGTTAAGACGTACACGCCACAACAATTCTTTTCGAGATACAACGTGTAGTTTTGGAGATACAAGCTAATTTTGTACTATGCGTTATTTCTTCTCGTAAAGAGTTTCCAATGCGTACGTATATGTCTTTACTCTGCAAAGCTGTATTTCCTTATGAAGTGGTATTCTTACATATCCTTTCGAGAGAAAACTGTCCTGTGCCTTCTCTTTTGAGGCTACACACTTAGACATACACGCAACATGAAAGCTTTTCGACTTACAACGTGTTGTTTAGGAAAAACAAGATAATTTCGCACGATGCGGGATTTCCTTAAAACGTGATTTTCTGAAAAATTTTGACGAAAGAAAATTCTCCTTTTGGTTCTCTTTCGATGCTACATGTTAAGACGTACACGCCACAACAATTCTTTTCGAGATACAACGTGTAGTTTTGGAGATACAAGCTAATTTTGTACTATGCGTTATTTCTTCTCGTAAAGAGTTTCCAATGCGTACGTATATGTCTTTACTCTGCAAAACTGTATTTCCTTATGAAGTGGTATTCTTACATATCCTTTCGAGAGAAAACTGTCCTGTGCCTTCTCTTTTGAGGCTACACACTTAGACATACACGCAACATGAAAGCTTTTCGACTTACAACGTGTTGTTTAGGAAAAACAAGATAATTTCGCACGATGCGGGATTTCCTTAAAACGTGATTTTCTGAAAAATTTTGACGAAAGAAAATTCTCCTTTTGGTTCTCTTTAGATGCTACATGTTAAGACGTACACGCCACAACAATTCTTTTCGAGATACAACGTGTAGTTTTGGAGATACAAGCTAATTTTGTACTATGCGTTATTTCTTCTCGTAAAGAGTTTCCAATGCGTACGTATATGTCTTTACCTCTGCAAAACTGTATTTCCTTATGAAGTGGTATTCTTACATATCCTTTCGAGAGAAAACTGTCCTGTGCCTTCTCTTTTGAGGCTACACACTTAGACATACACGCAACATGAAAGCTTTTCGACTTACAACGTGTTGTTTAGGAAAAACAAGATAATTTCGCACGATGCGGGATTTCCTTAAAACGTGATTTTCTGAAAAATTTTGACGAAAGAAAATTCTCCTTTTGGTTCTCTTTAGATGCTACATGTTAAGACGTACACGCCACAACAATTCTTTTCGAGATACAACGTGTAGTTTTGGAGATACAAGCTAATTTTGTACTATGCGTTATTTCTTCTCGTAAAGAGTTTCCAATGCGTACGTATATGTCTTTACTCTGCAAAGCTGTATTTCCTTATGAAGTGGTATTCTTACATATCCTTTCGAGAGAAAACTGTCCTGTGCCTTCTCTTTTGAGGCTACACACTTAGGACATACACGCAACATGAAAGCTTTTCGACTTACAACGTGTTGTTTAGGAAAAACAAGATAATTTCGCACGATGCGGGATTTCCTTAAAACGTGATTTTCTGAAAAATTTTGACGAAAGAAAATTCTCCTTTTGGTTCTCTTTCGATGCTACATGTTAAGACGTACACGCCACAAACAATTCTTTTCGAGATACAACGTGTAGTTTTGGAGATACAAGCTAATTTTGTACTATGCGTTATTTCTTCTCGTAAAGAGTTTCCAATGCGTACGTATATGTCTTTACTCTGCAAAACTGTATTTCCTTATGAAGTGGTATTCTTACATATCCTTTCGAGAGAAAACTGTCCTGTGCCTTCTCTTTTGAGGCTACACACTTAGACATACACGCAACATGAAAGCTTTTCGACTTACAACGTGTTGTTTAGGAAAAACAAGATAATTTCGCACGATGCGGGATTTCCTTAAAACGTGATTTTCTGAAAAATTTTGACGAAAGAAAATTCTCCTTTTGGTTCTCTTTAGATGCTACATGTTAAGACGTACACGCCACAACAATTCTTTTCGAGATACAACGTGTAGTTTTGGAGATACAAGCTAATTTTGTACTATGCGTTATTTCTTCTCGTAAAGAGTTTCCAATGCGTACGTATATGTCTTTACTCTGCAAAACTGTATTTCCTTATGAAGTGGTATTCTTACATATCCTTTCGAGAGAAAACTGTCCTGTGCCTTCTCTTTTGAGGCTACACACTTAGACATACACGCAACATGAAAGCTTTTCGACTTACAACGTGTTGTTTAGGAAAAACAAGATAATTTCGCACGATGCGGGATTTCCTTAAAACGTGATTTTCTGAAAAATTTTGACGAAAGAAAATTCTCCTTTTGGTTCTCTTTAGATGCTACATGTTAAGACGTACACGCCACAACAATTCTTTTCGAGATACAACGTGTAGTTTTGGAGATACAAGCTAATTTTGTACTATGCGTTATTTCTTCTCGTAAAGAGTTTCCAATGCGTACGTATATGTCTTTACTCTGCAAAGCTGTATTTCCTTATGAAGTGGTATTCTTACATATCCTTTCGAGAGAAAACTGTCCTGTGCCTTCTCTTTTGAGGCTACACACTTAGACATACACGCAACATGAAAGCTTTTCGACTTACAACGTGTTGTTTAGGAAAAACAAGATAATTTCGCACGATGCGGGATTTCCTTAAAACGTGATTTTCTGAAAAATTTTGACGAAAGAAAATTCTCCTTTTGGTTCTCTTTCGATGCTACATGTTAAGACGTACACGCCACAACAATTCTTTTCGAGATACAACGTGTAGTTTTGGAGATACAAGCTAATTTTGTACTATGCGTCTTCTCGTAAAGAGTTTCCAATGCGTACGTATATGTCTTTACTCTGCAAAACTGTATTTCCTTATGAAGTGGTATTCTTACATATCCTTTCGAGAGAAAACTGTCCTGTGCCTTCTCTTTTGAGGCTACACACTTAGACATACACGCAACATGAAAGCTTTTCGACTTACAACGTGTTGTTTAGGAAAAACAAGATAATTTCGCACGATGCGGGATTTCCTTAAAACGTGATTTTCTGAAAAATTTTGACGAAAGAAAATTCTCCTTTTGGTTCTCTTTCGATGCTACATGTTAAGACGTACACGCCACAACAATTCTTTTCGAGATACAACGTGTAGTTTTGGAGATACAAGCTAATTTTGTACTATGCGTTATTTCTTCTCGTAAAGAGTTTCCAATGCGTACGTATATGTCTTTACTCTGCAAAACTGTATTTCCTTATGAAGTGGTATTCTTACATATCCTTTCGAGAGAAAACTGTCCTGTGCCTTCTCTTTTGAGGCTACACACTTAGACATACACGCAACATGAAAGCTTTTCGACTTACAACGTGTTGTTTAGGAAAAACAAGATAATTTCGCACGATGCGGGATTTCCTTAAAACGTGATTTTCTGAAAAATTTTGACGAAAGAAAATTCTCCTTTTGGTTCTCTTTAGATGCTACATGTTAAGACGTACACGCCACAACAATTCTTTTCGAGATACAACGTGTAGTTTTGGAGATACAAGCTAATTTTGTACTATGCGTTATTTCTTCTCGTAAAGAGTTTCCAATGCGTACGTATATGTCTTTACTCTGCAAAACTGTATTTCCTTATGAAGTGGTATTCTTACATATCCTTTCGAGAGAAAACTGTCCTGTGCCTTCTCTTTTGAGGCTACACACTTAGACATACACGCAACATGAAAGCTTTTCGACTTACAACGTGTTGTTTAGGAAAAACAAGATAATTTCGCACGATGCGGGATTTCCTTAAAACGTGATTTTCTGAAAAATTTTGACGAAAGAAAATTCTCCTTTTGGTTCTCTTTAGATGCTACATGTTAAGACGTACACGCCACAACAATTCTTTTCGAGATACAACGTGTAGTTTTGGAGATACAAGCTAATTTTGTACTATGCGTTATTTCTTCTCGTAAAGAGTTTCCAATGCGTACGTATATGTCTTTACTCTGCAAAGCTGTATTTCCTTATGAAGTGGTATTCTTACATATCCTTTCGAGAGAAAACTGTCCTGTGCCTTCTCTTTTGAGGCTACACACTTAGACATACACGCAACATGAAAGCTTTTCGACTTACAACGTGTTGTTTAGGAAAAACAAGATAATTTCGCACGATGCGGGATTTCCTTAAAACGTGATTTTCTGAAAAATTTTGACGAAAGAAAATTCTCCTTTTGGTTCTCTTTCGATGCTACATGTTAAGACGTACACGCCACAACAATTCTTTTCGAGATACAACGTGTAGTTTTGGAGATACAAGCTAATTTTGTACTATGCGTTATTTCTTCTCGTAAAGAGTTTCCAATGCGTACGTATATGTCTTTACTCTGCAAAACTGTATTTCCTTATGAAGTGGTATTCTTACATATCCTTTCGAGAGAAAACTGTCCTGTGCCTTCTCTTTTGAGGCTACACACTTAGACATACACGCAACATGAAAGCTTTTCGACTTACAACGTGTTGTTTAGGAAAAACAAGATAATTTCGCACGATGCGGGATTTCCTTAAAACGTGATTTTCTGAAAAATTTTGACGAAAGAAAATTCTCCTTTTGGTTCTCTTTAGATGCTACATGTTAAGACGTACACGCCACAACAATTCTTTTCGAGATACAACGTGTAGTTTTGGAGATACAAGCTAGTTTTGTACTATGCGTTATTTCTTCTCGTAAAGAGTTTCCAATGCGTACGTATATGTCTTTACTCTGCAAAACTGTATTTCCTTATGAAGTGGTATTCTTACATATCCTTTCGAGAGAAAACTGTCCTGTGCCTTCTCTTTTGAGGCTACACACTTAGACATACACGCAACATGAAAGCTTTTCGACTTACAACGTGTTGTTTAGGAAAAACAAGATAATTTCGCACGATGCGGGATTTCCTTAAAACGTGATTTTCTGAAAAATTTTGACGAAAGAAAATTCTCCTTTTGGTTCTCTTTAGATGCTACATGTTAAGACGTACACGCCACAACAATTCTTTTCGAGATACAACGTGTAGTTTTGGAGATACAAGCTAATTTTGTACTATGCGTTATTTCTTCTCGTAAAGAGTTTCCAATGCGTACGTATATGTCTTTACTCTGCAAAACTGTATTTCCTTATGAAGTGGTATTCTTACATATCCTTTCGAGAGAAAACTGTCCTGTGCCTTCTCTTTTGAGGCTACACACTTAGACATACACGCAACATGAAAGCTTTTCGACTTACAACGTGTTGTTTAGGAAAAACAAGATAATTTCGCACGATGCGGGATTTCCTTAAAACGTGATTTTCTGAAAAATTTTGACGAAAGAAAATTCTCCTTTTGGTTCTCTTTAGATGCTACATGTTAAGACGTACACGCCACAACAATTCTTTTCGAGATACAACGTGTAGTTTTGGAGATACAAGCTAATTTTGTACTATGCGTTATTTCTTCTCGTAAAGAGTTTCCAATGCGTACGTATATGTCTTTACTCTGCAAAGCTGTATTTCCTTATGAAGTGGTATTCTTACATATCCTTTCGAGAGAAAACTGTCCTGTGCCTTCTCTTTTGAGGCTACACACTTAGACATACACGCAACATGAAAGCTTTTCGACTTACAACGTGTTGTTTAGGAAAAACAAGATAATTTCGCACGATGCGGGATTTCCTTAAAACGTGATTTTCTGAAAAATTTTGACGAAAGAAAATTCTCCTTTTGGTTCTCTTTAGATGCTACATGTTAAGACGTACACGCCACAACAATTCTTTTCGAGATACAACGTGTAGTTTTGGAGATACAAGCTAATTTTGTACTATGCGTTATTTCTTCTCGTAAAGAGTTTCCAATGCGTACGTATATGTCTTTACTCTGCAAAACTGTATTTCCTTATGAAGTGGTATTCTTACATATCCTTTCGAGAGAAAACTGTCCTGTGCCTTCTCTTTTGAGGCTACACACTTAGACATACACGCAACATGAAAGCTTTTCGACTTACAACGTGTTGTTTAGGAAAAACAAGATAATTTCGCACGATGCGGGATTTCCTTAAAACGTGATTTTCTGAAAAATTTTGACGAAAGAAAATTCTCCTTTTGGTTCTCTTTAGATGCTACATGTTAAGACGTACACGCCACAACAATTCTTTTCGAGATACAACGTGTAGTTTTGGAGATACAAGCTAATTTTGTACTATGCGTTATTTCTTCTCGTAAAGAGTTTCCAATGCGTACGTATATGTCTTTACTCTGCAAAACTGTATTTCCTTATGAAGTGGTATTCTTACATATCCTTTCGAGAGAAAACTGTCCTGTGCCTTCTCTTTTGAGGCTACACACTTAGACATACACGCAACATGAAAGCTTTTCGACTTACAACGTGTTGTTTAGGAAAAACAAGATAATTTCGCACGATGCGGGATTTCCTTAAAACGTGATTTTCTGAAAAATTTTGACGAAAGAAAATTCTCCTTTTGGTTCTCTTTAGATGCTACATGTTAAGACGTACACGCCACAACAATTCTTTTCGAGATACAACGTGTAGTTTTGGAGATACAAGCTAATTTTGTACTATGCGTTATTTCTTCTCGTAAAGAGTTTCCAATGCGTACGTATATGTCTTTACTCTGCAAAGCTGTATTTCCTTATGAAGTGGTATTCTTACATATCCTTTCGAGAGAAAACTGTCCTGTGCCTTCTCTTTTGAGGCTACACACTTAGACATACACGCAACATGAAAGCTTTTCGACTTACAACGTGTTGTTTAGGAAAAACAAGATAATTTCGCACGATGCGGGATTTCCTTAAAACGTGATTTTCTGAAAAATTTTGACGAAAGAAAATTCTCCTTTTGGTTCTCTTTCGATGCTACATGTTAAGACGTACACGCCACAACAATTCTTTTCGAGATACAACGTGTAGTTTTGGAGATACAAGCTAATTTTGTACTATGCGTTATTTCTTCTCGTAAAGAGTTTCCAATGCGTACGTATATGTCTTTACTCTGCAAAACTGTATTTCCTTATGAAGTGGTATTCTTACATATCCTTTCGAGAGAAAACTGTCCTGTGCCTTCTCTTTTGAGGCTACACACTTAGACATACACGCAACATGAAAGCTTTTCGACTTACAACGTGTTGTTTAGGAAAAACAAGATAATTTCGCACGATGCGGGATTTCCTTAAAACGTGATTTTCTGAAAAATTTTGACGAAAGAAAATTCTCCTTTTGGTTCTCTTTAGATGCTACATGTTAAGACGTACACGCCACAACAATTCTTTTCGAGATACAACGTGTAGTTTTGGAGATACAAGCTAATTTTGTACTATGCGTTATTTCTTCTCGTAAAGAGTTTCCAATGCGTACGTATATGTCTTTACTCTGCAAAACTGTATTTCCTTATGAAGTGGTATTCTTACATATCCTTTCGAGAGAAAACTGTCCTGTGCCTTCTCTTTTGAGGCTACACACTTAGACATACACGCAACATGAAAGCTTTTCGACTTACAACGTGTTGTTTAGGAAAAACAAGATAATTTCGCACGATGCGGGATTTCCTTAAAACGTGATTTTCTGAAAAATTTTGACGAAAGAAAATTCTCCTTTTGGTTCTCTTTAGATGCTACATGTTAAGACGTACACGCCACAACAATTCTTTTCGAGATACAACGTGTAGTTTTGGAGATACAAGCTAATTTTGTACTATGCGTTATTTCTTCTCGTAAAGAGTTTCCAATGCGTACGTATATGTCTTTATTCTGCAAAGCTGTATTTCCTTATGAAGTGGTATTCTTACATATCCTTTCGAGAGAAAACTGTCCTGTGCCTTCTCTTTTGAGGCTACACACTTAGACATACACGCAACATGAAAGCTTTTCGACTTACAACGTGTTGTTTAGGAAAAACAAGATAATTTCGCACGATGCGGGATTTCCTTAAAACGTGATTTTCTGAAAAATTTTGACGAAAGAAAATTCTCCTTTTGGTTCTCTTTCGATGCTACATGTTAAGACGTACACGCCACAACAATTCTTTTCGAGATACAACGTGTAGTTTTGGAGATACAAGCTAATTTTGTACTATGCGTTATTTCTTCTCGTAAAGAGTTTCCAATGCGTACGTATATGTCTTTACTCTGCAAAACTGTATTTCCTTATGAAGTGGTATTCTTACATATCCTTTCGAGAGAAAACTGTCCTGTGCCTTCTCTTTTGAGGCTACACACTTAGACATACACGCAACATGAAAGCTTTTCGACTTACAACGTGTTGTTTAGGAAAAACAAGATAATTTCGCACGATGCGGGATTTCCTTAAAACGTGATTTTCTGAAAAATTTTGACGAAAGAAAATTCTCCTTTTGGTTCTCTTTAGATGCTACATGTTAAGACGTACACGCCACAACAATTCTTTTCGAGATACAACGTGTAGTTTTGGAGATACAAGCTAATTTTGTACTATGCGTTATTTCTTCTCGTAAAGAGTTTCCAATGCGTACGTATATGTCTTTACTCTGCAAAACTGTATTTCCTTATGAAGTGGTATTCTTACATATCCTTTCGAGAGAAAACTGTCCTGTGCCTTCTCTTTTGAGGCTACACACTTAGACATACACGCAACATGAAAGCTTTTCGACTTACAACGTGTTGTTTAGGAAAAACAAGATAATTTCGCACGATGCGGGATTTCCTTAAAACGTGATTTTCTGAAAAATTTTGACGAAAGAAAATTCTCCTTTTGGTTCTCTTTAGATGCTACATGTTAAGACGTACACGCCACAACAATTCTTTTCGAGATACAACGTGTAGTTTTGGAGATACAAGCTAATTTTGTACTATGCGTTATTTCTTCTCGTAAAGAGTTTCCAATGCGTACGTATATGTCTTTACTCTGCAAAGCTGTATTTCCTTATGAAGTGGTATTCTTACATATCCTTTCGAGAGAAAACTGTCCTGTGCCTTCTCTTTTGAGGCTACACACTTAGACATACACGCAACATGAAAGCTTTTCGACTTACAACGTGTTGTTTAGGAAAAACAAGATAATTTCGCACGATGCGGGATTTCCTTAAAACGTGATTTTCTGAAAAATTTTGACGAAAGAAAATTCTCCTTTTGGTTCTCTTTAGATGCTACATGTTAAGACGTACACGCCACAACAATTCTTTTCGAGATACAACGTGTAGTTTTGGAGATACAAGCTAATTTTGTACTATGCGTTATTTCTTCTCGTAAAGAGTTTCCAATGCGTACGTATATGTCTTTACTCTGCAAAGCTGTATTTCCTTATGAAGTGGTATTCTTACATATCCTTTCGAGAGAAAACTGTCCTGTGCCTTCTCTTTTGAGGCTACACACTTAGACATACACGCAACATGAAAGCTTTTCGACTTACAACGTGTTGTTTAGGAAAAACAAGATAATTTCGCACGATGCGGGATTTCCTTAAAACGTGATTTTCTGAAAAATTTTGACGAAAGAAAATTCTCCTTTTGGTTCTCTTTCGATGCTACATGTTAAGACGTACACGCCACAACAATTCTTTTCGAGATACAACGTGTAGTTTTGGAGATACAAGCTAATTTTGTACTATGCGTTATTTCTTCTCGTAAAGAGTTTCCAATGCGTACGTATATGTCTTTACTCTGCAAAACTGTATTTCCTTATGAATTGGTATTCTTACATATCCTTTCGAGAGAAAACTGTCCTGTGCCTTCTCTTTTGAGGCTACACACTTAGACATACACGCAACATGAAAGCTTTTCGACTTACAACGTGTTGTTTAGGAAAAACAAGATAATTTCGCACGATGCGGGATTTCCTTAAAACGTGATTTTCTGAAAAATTTTGACGAAAGAAAATTCTCCTTTTGGTTCTCTTTAGATGCTACATGTTAAGACGTACACGCCACAACAATTCTTTTCGAGATACAACGTGTAGTTTTGGAGATACAAGCTAATTTTGTACTATGCGTTATTTCTTCTCGTAAAGAGTTTCCAATGCGTACGTATATGTCTTTACTCTGCAAAACTGTATTTCCTTATGAAGTGGTATTCTTACATATCCTTTCGAGAGAAAACTGTCCTGTGCCTTCTCTTTTGAGGCTACACACTTAGACATACACGCAACATGAAAGCTTTTCGACTTACAACGTGTTGTTTAGGAAAAACAAGATAATTTCGCACGATGCGGGATTTCCTTAAAACGTGATTTTCTGAAAAATTTTGACGAAAGAAAATTCTCCTTTTGGTTCTCTTTAGATGCTACATGTTAAGACGTACACGCCACAACAATTCTTTTCGAGATACAACGTGTAGTTTTGGAGATACAAGCTAATTTTGTACTATGCGTTATTTCTTCTCGTAAAGAGTTTCCAATGCGTACGTATATGTCTTTACTCTGCAAAACTGTATTTCCTTATGAAGTGGTATTCTTACATATCCTTTCGAGAGAAAACTGTCCTGTGCCTTCTCTTTTGAGGCTACACACTTAGACATACACGCAACATGAAAGCTTTTCGACTTACAACGTGTTGTTTAGGAAAAACAAGATAATTTCGCACGATGCGGGATTTCCTTAAAACGTGATTTTCTGAAAAATTTTGACGAAAGAAAATTCTCCTTTTGGTTCTCTTTAGATGCTACATGTTAAGACGTACACGCCACAACAATTCTTTTCGAGATACAACGTGTAGTTTTGGAGATACAAGCTAATTTTGTACTATGCGTTATTTCTTCTCGTAAAGAGTTTCCAATGCGTACGTATATGTCTTTACTCTGCAAAGCTGTATTTCCTTATGAAGTGGTATTCTTACATATCCTTTCGAGAGAAAACTGTCCTGTGCCTTCTCTTTTGAGGCTACACACTTAGACATACACGCAACATGAAAGCTTTTCGACTTACAACGTGTTGTTTAGGAAAAACAAGATAATTTCGCACGATGCGGGATTTCCTTAAAACGTGATTTTCTGAAAAATTTTGACGAAAGAAAATTCTCCTTTTGGTTCTCTTTCGATGCTACATGTTAAGACGTACACGCCACAACAATTCTTTTCGAGATACAACGTGTAGTTTTGGAGATACAAGCTAATTTTGTACTATGCGTTATTTCTTCTCGTAAAGAGTTTCCAATGCGTACGTATATGTCTTTACTCTGCAAAACTGTATTTCCTTATGAAGTGGTATTCTTACATATCCTTTCGAGAGAAAACTGTCCTGTGCCTTCTCTTTTGAGGCTACACACTTAGACATACACGCAACATGAAAGCTTTTCGACTTACAACGTGTTGTTTAGGAAAAACAAGATAATTTCGCACGATGCGGGATTTCCTTAAAACGTGATTTTCTGAAAAATTTTGACGAAAGAAAATTCTCCTTTTGGTTCTCTTTAGATGCTACATGTTAAGACGTACACGCCACAACAATTCTTTTCGAGATACAACGTGTAGTTTTGGAGATACAAGCTAATTTTGTACTATGCGTTATTTCTTCTCGTAAAGAGTTTCCAATGCGTACGTATATGTCTTTACTCTGCAAAACTGTATTTCCTTATGAAGTGGTATTCTTACATATCCTTTCGAGAGAAAACTGTCCTGTGCCTTCTCTTTTGAGGCTACACACTTAGACATACACGCAACATGAAAGCTTTTCGACTTACAACGTGTTGTTTAGGAAAAACAAGATAATTTCGCACGATGCGGTATTTCCTTAAAACGTGATTTTCTGAAAAATTTTGACGAAAGAAAATTCTCCTTTTGGTTCTCTTTAGATGCTACATGTTAAGACGTACACGCCACAACAATTCTTTTCGAGATACAACGTGTAGTTTTGGAGATACAAGCTAGTTTTGTACTATGCGTTATTTCTTCTCGTAAAGAGTTTCCAATGCGTACGTATATGTCTTTACTCTGCAAAACTGTATTTCCTTATGAAGTGGTATTCTTACATATCCTTTCGAGAGAAAACTGTCCTGTGCCTTCTCTTTTGAGGCTACACACTTAGACATACACGCAACATGAAAGCTTTTCGACTTACAACGTGTTGTTTAGGAAAAACAAGATAATTTCGCACGATGCGGGATTTCCTTAAAACGTGATTTTCTGAAAAATTTTGACGAAAGAAAATTCTCCTTTTGGTTCTCTGTAGATGCTACATGTTAAGACGTACACGCCACAACAATTCTTTTCGAGATACAACGTGTAGTTTTGGAGATACAAGCTAATTTTGTACTATGCGTTATTTCTTCTCGTAAAGAGTTTCCAATGCGTACGTATATGTCTTTACTCTGCAAAACTGTATTTCCTTATGAAGTGGTATTCTTACATATCCTTTCGAGAGAAAACTGTCCTGTGCCTTCTCTTTTGAGGCTACACACTTAGACATACACGCAACATGAAAGCTTTTCGACTTACAACGTGTTGTTTAGGAAAAACAAGATAATTTCGCACGATGCGGGATTTCCTTAAAACGTGATTTTCTGAAAAATTTTGACGAAAGAAAATTCTCCTTTTGGTTCTCTTTAGATGCTACATGTTAAGACGTACACGCCACAACAATTCTTTTCGAGATACAACGTGTAGTTTTGGAGATACAAGCTAATTTTGTACTATGCGTTATTTCTTCTCGTAAAGAGTTTCCAATGCGTACGTATATGTCTTTACTCTGCAAAGCTGTATTTCCTTATGAAGTGGTATTCTTACATATCCTTTCGAGAGAAAACTGTCCTGTGCCTTCTCTTTTGAGGCTACACACTTAGACATACACGCAACATGAAAGCTTTTCGACTTACAACGTGTTGTTTAGGAAAAACAAGATAATTTCGCACGATGCGGGATTTCCTTAAAACGTGATTTTCTGAAAAATTTTGACGAAAGAAAATTCTCCTTTTGGTTCTCTTTAGATGCTACATGTTAAGACGTACACGCCACAACAATTCTTTTCGAGATACAACGTGTAGTTTTGGAGATACAAGCTAATTTTGTACTATGCGTTATTTCTTCTCGTAAAGAGTTTCCAATGCGTACGTATATGTCTTTACTCTGCAAAACTGTATTTCCTTATGAAGTGGTATTCTTACATATCCTTTCGAGAGAAAACTGTCCTGTGCCTTCTCTTTTGAGGCTACACACTTAGACATACACGCAACATGAAAGCTTTTCGACTTACAACGTGTTGTTTAGGAAAAACAAGATAATTTCGCACGATGCGGGATTTCCTTAAAACGTGATTTTCTGAAAAATTTTGACGAAAGAAAATTCTCCTTTTGGTTCTCTTTAGATGCTACATGTTAAGACGTACACGCCACAACAATTCTTTTCGAGATACAACGTGTAGTTTTGGAGATACAAGCTAATTTTGTACTATGCGTTATTTCTTCTCGTAAAGAGTTTCCAATGCGTACGTATATGTCTTTACTCTGCAAAACTGTATTTCCTTATGAAGTGGTATTCTTACATATCCTTTCGAGAGAAAACTGTCCTGTGCCTTCTCTTTTGAGGCTACACACTTAGACATACACGCAACATGAAAGCTTTTCGACTTACAACGTGTTGTTTAGGAAAAACAAGATAATTTCGCACGATGCGGGATTTCCTTAAAACGTGATTTTCTGAAAAATTTTGACGAAAGAAAATTCTCCTTTTGGTTCTCTTTAGATGCTACATGTTAAGACGTACACGCCACAACAATTCTTTTCGAGATACAACGTGTAGTTTTGGAGATACAAGCTAATTTTGTACTATGCGTTATTTCTTCTCGTAAAGAGTTTCCAATGCGTACGTATATGTCTTTACTCTGCAAAACTGTATTTTCTTATGAAGTGGTATTCTTACATATCCTTTCGAGAGAAAACTGTCCTGTGCCTTCTCTTTTGAGGCTACACACTTAGACATACACGCAACATGAAAGCTTTTCGACTTACAACGTGTTGTTTAGGAAAAACAAGATAATTTCGCACGATGCGGGATTTCCTTAAAACGTGATTTTCTGAAAAATTTTGACGAAAGAAAATTCTCCTTTTGGTTCTCTTTAGATGCTACATGTTAAGACGTACACGCCACAAGAATTCTTTTCGAGATACAACGTGTAGTTTTGGAGATACAAGCTAATTTTGTACTATGCGTTATTTCTTCTCGTAAAGAGTTTCCAATGCGTACGTATATGTCTTTACTCTGCAAAACTGTATTTCCTTATGAAGTGGTATTCTTACATATCCTTTCGAGAGAAAACTGTCCTGTGCCTTCTCTTTTGAGGCTACACACTTAGACATACACGCAACATGAAAGCTTTTCGACTTACAACGTGTTGTTTAGGAAAAACAAGATAATTTCGCACGATGCGGGATTTCCTTAAAACGTGATTTTCTGAAAAATTTTGACGAAAGAAAATTCTCCTTTTGGTTCTCTTTAGATGCTACATGTTAAGACGTACACGCCACAACAATTCTTTTCGAGATACAACGTGTAGTTTTGGAGATACAAGCTAATTTTGTACTATGCGTTATTTCTTCTCGTAAAGAGTTTCCAATGCGTACGTATATGTCTTTACTCTGCAAAGCTGTATTTCCTTATGAAGTGGTATTCTTACATATCCTTTCGAGAGAAAACTGTCCTGTGCCTTCTCTTTTGAGGCTACACACTTAGACATACACGCAACATGAAAGCTTTTCGACTTACAACGTGTTGTTTAGGAAAAACAAGATAATTTCGCACGATGCGGGATTTCCTTAAAACGTGATTTTCTGAAAAATTTTGACGAAAGGAAATTCTCCTTTTGGTTCTCTTTCGATGCTACATGTTAAGACGTACACGCCACAACAATTCTTTTCGAGATACAACGTGTAGTTTTGGAGATACAAGCTAATTTTGTACTATGCGTTATTTCTTCTCGTAAAGAGTTTCCAATGCGTACGTATATGTCTTTACTCTGCAAAACTGTATTTCCTTATGAAGTGGTATTCTTACATATCCTTTCGAGAGAAAACTGTCCTGTGCCTTCTCTTTTGAGGCTACACACTTAGACATACACGCAACATGAAAGCTTTTCGACTTACAACGTGTTGTTTAGGAAAAACAAGATAATTTCGCACGATGCGGGATTTCCTTAAAACGTGATTTTCTGAAAAATTTTGACGAAAGAAAATTCTCCTTTTGGTTCTCTTTAGATGCTACATGTTAAGACGTACACGCCACAACAATTCTTTTCGAGATACAACGTGTAGTTTTGGAGATACAAGCTAATTTTGTACTATGCGTTATTTCTTCTCGTAAAGAGTTTCCAATGCGTACGTATATGTCTTTACTCTGCAAAGCTGTATTTCCTTATGAAGTGGTATTCTTACATATCCTTTCGAGAGAAAACTGTCCTGTGCCTTCTCTTTTGAGGCTACACACTTAGACATACACGCAACATGAAAGCTTTTCGACTTACAACGTGTTGTTTAGGAAAAACAAGATAATTTCGCACGATGCGGGATTTCCTTAAAACGTGATTTTCTGAAAAATTTTGACGAAAGAAAATTCTCCTTTTGGTTCTCTTTCGATGCTACATGTTAAGACGTACACGCCACAACAATTCTTTTCGAGATACAACGTGTAGTTTTGGAGATACAAGCTAATTTTGTACTATGCGTTATTTCTTCTCGTAAAGAGTTTCCAATGCGTACGTATATGTCTTTACTCTGCAAAACTGTATTTCCTTATGAAGTGGTATTCTTACATATCCTTTCGAGAGAAAACTGTCCTGTGCCTTCTCTTTTGAGGCTACACACTTAGACATACACGCAACATGAAAGCTTTTCGACTTACAACGTGTTGTTTAGGAAAAACAAGATAATTTCGCACGATGCGGGATTTCCTTAAAACGTGATTTTCTGAAAAATTTTCACGAAAGAAAATTCTCCTTTTGGTTCTCTTTAGATGCTACATGTTAAGACGTACACGCCACAACAATTCTTTTCGAGATACAACGTGTAGTTTTGGAGATACAAGCTAATTTTGTACTATGCGTTATTTCTTCTCGTAAAGAGTTTCCAATGCGTACGTATATGTCTTTACTCTGCAAAACTGTATTTCCTTATGAAGTGGTATTCCTACATATCCTTTCGAGAGACAACTGTCCTGTGCCTTCTCTTTTGAGGCTACACACTTAGACATACACGCAACATGAAAGCTTTTCGACTTACAACGTGTTGTTTAGGAAAAACAAGATAATTTCGCACGATGCGGGATTTCCTTAAAACGTGATTTTCTGAAAAATTTTGACGAAAGTAAATTCTCCTTTTGGTTCTCTTTAGATGCTACATGTTAAGACGTACACGCCACAACAATTCTTTTCGAGATACAACGTGTAGTTTTGGAGATACAAGCTAATTTTGTACTATGCGTTATTTCTTCTCGTAAAGAGTTTCCAATGCGTACGTATATGTCTTTACTCTGCAAAACTGTATTTCCTTATGAAGTGGTATTCTTACATATCCTTTCGAGAGAAAACTGTCCTGTGCCTTCTCTTTTGAGGCTACACACTTAGACATACACGCAACATGAAAGCTTTTCGACTTACAACGTGTTGTTTAGGAAAAACAAGATAATTTCGCACGATGCGGGATTTCCTTAAAACGTGATTTTCTGAAAAATTTTGACGAAAGAAAATTCTCCTTTTGGTTCTCTTTAGATGCTACATGTTAAGACGTACACGCCACAACAATTCTTTTCGAGATACAACGTGTAGTTTTGGAGATACAAGCTAATTTTGTACTATGCGTTATTTCTTCTCGTAAAGAGTTTCCAATGCGTACGTATATGTCTTTACTCTGCAAAGCTGTATTTCCTTATGAAGTGGTATTCTTACATATCCTTTCGAGAGAAAACTGTCCTGTGCCTTCTCTTTTGAGGCTACACACTTAGACATACACGCAACATGAAAGCTTTTCGACTTACAACGTGTTGTTTAGGAAAAACAAGATAATTTCGCACGATGCGGGATTTCCTTAAAACGTGATTTTCTGAAAAATTTTGACGAAAGAAAATTCTCCTTTTGGTTCTCTTTCGATGCTACATGTTAAGACGTACACGCCACAACAATTCTTTTCGAGATACAACGTGTAGTTTTGGAGATACAAGCTAATTTTGTACTATGCGTTATTTCTTCTCGTAAAGAGTTTCCAATGCGTACGTATATGTCTTTACTCTGCAAAGCTGTATTTCCTTATGAAGTGGTATTCTTACATATCCTTTCGAGAGAAAACTGTCCTGTGCCTTCTCTTTTGAGGCTACACACTTAGACATACACGCAACATGAAAGCTTTTCGACTTACAACGTGTTGTTTAGGAAAAACAAGATAATTTCGCACGATGCGGGATTTCCTTAAAACGTGATTTTCTGAAAAATTTTGACGAAAGAAAATTCTCCTTTTGGTTCTCTTTAGATGCTACATGTTAAGACGTACACGCCACAACAATTCTTTTCGAGATACAACGTGTAGTTTTGGAGATACAAGCTAATTTTGTACTATGCGTTATTTCTTCTCGTAAAGAGTTTCCAATGCGTACGTATATGTCTTTACTCTGCAAAACTGTATTTTCTTATGAAGTGGTATTCTTACATATCCTTTCGAGAGAAAACTGTCCTGTGCCTTCTCTTTTGAGGCTACACACTTAGACATACACGCAACATGAAAGCTTTTCGACTTACAACGTGTTGTTTAGGAAAAACAAGATAATTTCGCACGATGCGGGATTTCCTTAAAACGTGATTTTCTGAAAAATTTTGACGAAAGAAAATTCTCCTTTTGGTTCTCTTTAGATGCTACATGTTAAGACGTACACGCCACAAGAATTCTTTTCGAGATACAACGTGTAGTTTTGGAGATACAAGCTAATTTTGTACTATGCGTTATTTCTTCTCGTAAAGAGTTTCCAATGCGTACGTATATGTCTTTACTCTGCAAAACTGTATTTCCTTATGAAGTGGTATTCTTACATATCCTTTCGAGAGAAAACTGTCCTGTGCCTTCTCTTTTGAGGCTACACACTTAGACATACACGCAACATGAAAGCTTTTCGACTTACAACGTGTTGTTTAGGAAAAACAAGATAATTTCGCACGATGCGGGATTTCCTTAAAACGTGATTTTCTGAAAAATTTTGACGAAAGAAAATTCTCCTTTTGGTTCTCTTTAGATGCTACATGTTAAGACGTACACGCCACAACAATTCTTTTCGAGATACAACGTGTAGTTTTGGAGATACAAGCTAATTTTGTACTATGCGTTATTTCTTCTCGTAAAGAGTTTCCAATGCGTACGTATATGTCTTTACTCTGCAAAGCTGTATTTCCTTATGAAGTGGTATTCTTACATATCCTTTCGAGAGAAAACTGTCCTGTGCCTTCTCTTTTGAGGCTACACACTTAGACATACACGCAACATGAAAGCTTTTCGACTTACAACGTGTTGTTTAGGAAAAACAAGATAATTTCGCACGATGCGGGATTTCCTTAAAACGTGATTTTCTGAAAAATTTTGACGCAAGGAAATTCTCCTTTTGGTTCTCTTTCGATGCTACATGTTAAGACGTACACGCCACAACAATTCTTTTCGAGATACAACGTGTAGTTTTGGAGATACAAGCTAATTTTGTACTATGCGTTATTTCTTCTCGTAAAGAGTTTCCAATGGGTACGTATATGTCTTTACTCTGCAAAACTGTATTTCCTTATGAAGTGGTATTCTTACATATCCTTTCGAGAGAAAACTGTCCTGTGCCTTCTCTTTTGAGGCTACACACTTAGACATACACGCAACATGAAAGCTTTTCGACTTACAACGTGTTGTTTAGGAAAAACAAGATAATTTCGCACGATGCGGGATTTCCTTAAAACGTGATTTTCTGAAAAATTTTGACGAAAGAAAATTCTCCTTTTGGTTCTCTTTAGATGCTACATGTTAAGACGTACACGCCACAACAATTCTTTTCGAGATACAACGTGTAGTTTTGGAGATACAAGCTAATTTTGTACTATGCGTTATTTCTTCTCGTAAAGAGTTTCCAATGCGTACGTATATGTCTTTACTCTGCAAAGCTGTATTTCCTTATGAAGTGGTATTCTTACATATCCTTTCGAGAGAAAACTGTCCTGTGCCTTCTCTTTTGAGGCTACACACTTAGACATACACGCAACATGAAAGCTTTTCGACTAACAACGTGTTGTTTAGGAAAAACAAGATAATTTCGCACGATGCGGGATTTCCTTAAAACGTGATTTTCTGAAAAATTTTGACGAAAGAAAATTCTCCTTTTGGTTCTCTTTCGATGCTACATGTTAAGACGTACACGCCACAACAATTCTTTTCGAGATACAACGTGTAGTTTTGGAGATACAAGCTAATTTTGTACTATGCGTTATTTCTTCTCGTAAAGAGTTTCCAATGCGTACGTATATGTCTTTACTCTGCAAAACTGTATTTCCTTATGAAGTGGTATTCTTACATATCCTTTCGAGAGAAAACTGTCCTGTGCCTTCTCTTTTGAGGCTACACACTTAGACATACACGCAACATGAAAGCTTTTCGACTTACAACGTGTTGTTTAGGAAAAACAAGATAATTTCACACGATGCGGGATTTCCTTAAAACGTGATTTTCTGAAAAATTTTGACGAAAGAAAATTCTCCTTTTGGTTCTCTTTAGATGCTACATGTTAAGACGTACACGCCACAACAATTCTTTTCGAGATACAACGTGTAGTTTTGGAGATACAAGCTAATTTTGTACTATGCGTTATTTCTTCTCGTAAAGAGTTTCCAATGCGTACGTATATGTCTTTACTCTGCAAAGCTGTATTTCCTTATGAAGTGGTATTCTTACATATCCTTTCGAGAGAAAACTGTCCTGTGCCTTCTCTTTTGAGGCTACACACTTAGACATACACGCAACATGAAAGCTTTTCGACTTACAACGTGTTGTTTAGGAAAAACAAGATAATTTCGCACGATGCGGGATTTCCTTAAAACGTGATTTTCTGAAAAATTTTGACGAAAGAAAATTCTCCTTTTGGTTCTCTTTCGATGCTACATGTTAAGACGTACACGCCACAACAATTCTTTTCGAGATACAACGTGTAGTTTTGGAGATACAAGCTAATTTTGTACTATGCGTTATTTCTTCTCGTAAAGAGTTTCCAATGCGTACGTATATGTCTTTACTCTGCAAAACTGTATTTCCTTATGAAGTGGTATTCTTACATATCCTTTCGAGAGAAAACTGTCCTGTGCCTTCTCTTTTGAGGCTACACACTTAGACATACACGCAACATGAAAGCTTTTCGACTTACAACGTGTTGTTTAGGAAAAACAAGATAATTTCGCACGATGCGGGATTTCCTTAAAACGTGATTTTCTGAAAAATTTTCACGAAAGAAAATTCTCCTTTTGGTTCTCTTTAGATGCTACATGTTAAGACGTACACGCCACAACAATTCTTTTCGAGATACAACGTGTAGTTTTGGAGATACAAGCTAATTTTGTACTATGCGTTATTTCTTCTCGTAAAGAGTTTCCAATGCGTACGTATATGTCTTTACTCTGCAAAACTGTATTTCCTTATGAAGTGGTATTCCTACATATCCTTTCGAGAGACAACTGTCCTGTGCCTTCTCTTTTGAGGCTACACACTTAGACATACACGCAACATGAAAGCTTTTCGACTTACAACGTGTTGTTTAGGAAAAACAAGATAATTTCGCACGATGCGGGATTTCCTTAAAACGTGATTTTCTGAAAAATTTTGACGAAAGTAAATTCTCCTTTTGGTTCTCTTTAGATGCTACATGTTAAGACGTACACGCCACAACAATTCTTTTCGAGATACAACGTGTAGTTTTGGAGATACAAGCTAATTTTGTACTATGCGTTATTTCTTCTCGTAAAGAGTTTCCAATGCGTACGTATATGTCTTTACTCTGCAAAACTGTATTTCCTTATGAAGTGGTATTCTTACATATCCTTTCGAGAGAAAACTGTCCTGTGCCTTCTCTTTTGAGGCTACACACTTAGACATACACGCAACATGAAAGCTTTTCGACTTACAACGTGTTGTTTAGGAAAAACAAGATAATTTCGCACGATGCGGGATTTCCTTAAAACGTGATTTTCTGAAAAATTTTGACGAAAGAAAATTCTCCTTTTGGTTCTCTTTAGATGCTACATGTTAAGACGTACACGCCACAACAATTCTTTTCGAGATACAACGTGTAGTTTTGGAGATACAAGCTAATTTTGTACTATGCGTTATTTCTTCTCGTAAAGAGTTTCCAATGCGTACGTATATGTCTTTACTCTGCAAAGCTGTATTTCCTTATGAAGTGGTATTCTTACATATCCTTTCGAGAGAAAACTGTCCTGTGCCTTCTCTTTTGAGGCTACACACTTAGACATACACGCAACATGAAAGCTTTTCGACTTACAACGTGTTGTTTAGGAAAAACAAGATAATTTCGCACGATGCGGGATTTCCTTAAAACGTGATTTTCTGAAAAATTTTGACGAAAGAAAATTCTCCTTTTGGTTCTCTTTCGATGCTACATGTTAAGACGTACACGCCACAACAATTCTTTTCGAGATACAACGTGTAGTTTTGGAGATACAAGCTAATTTTGTACTATGCGTTATTTCTTCTCGTAAAGAGTTTCCAATGCGTACGTATATGTCTTTACTCTGCAAAGCTGTATTTCCTTATGAAGTGGTATTCTTACATATCCTTTCGAGAGAAAACTGTCCTGTGCCTTCTCTTTTGAGGCTACACACTTAGACATACACGCAACATGAAAGCTTTTCGACTTACAACGTGTTGTTTAGGAAAAACAAGATAATTTCGCACGATGCGGGATTTCCTTAAAACGTGATTTTCTGAAAAATTTTGACGAAAGAAAATTCTCCTTTTGGTTCTCTTTAGATGCTACATGTTAAGACGTACACGCCACAACAATTCTTTTCGAGATACAACGTGTAGTTTTGGAGATACAAGCTAATTTTGTACTATGCGTTATTTCTTCTCGTAAAGAGTTTCCAATGCGTACGTATATGTCTTTACTCTGCAAAACTGTATTTTCTTATGAAGTGGTATTCTTACATATCCTTTCGAGAGAAAACTGTCCTGTGCCTTCTCTTTTGAGGCTACACACTTAGACATACACGCAACATGAAAGCTTTTCGACTTACAACGTGTTGTTTAGGAAAAACAAGATAATTTCGCACGATGCGGGATTTCCTTAAAACGTGATTTTCTGAAAAATTTTGACGAAAGAAAATTCTCCTTTTGGTTCTCTTTAGATGCTACATGTTAAGACGTACACGCCACAAGAATTCTTTTCGAGATACAACGTGTAGTTTTGGAGATACAAGCTAATTTTGTACTATGCGTTATTTCTTCTCGTAAAGAGTTTCCAATGCGTACGTATATGTCTTTACTCTGCAAAACTGTATTTCCTTATGAAGTGGTATTCTTACATATCCTTTCGAGAGAAAACTGTCCTGTGCCTTCTCTTTTGAGGCTACACACTTAGACATACACGCAACATGAAAGCTTTTCGACTTACAACGTGTTGTTTAGGAAAAACAAGATAATTTCGCACGATGCGGGATTTCCTTAAAACGTGATTTTCTGAAAAATTTTGACGAAAGAAAATTCTCCTTTTGGTTCTCTTTAGATGCTACATGTTAAGACGTACACGCCACAACAATTCTTTTCGAGATACAACGTGTAGTTTTGGAGATACAAGCTAATTTTGTACTATGCGTTATTTCTTCTCGTAAAGAGTTTCCAATGCGTACGTATATGTCTTTACTCTGCAAAGCTGTATTTCCTTATGAAGTGGTATTCTTACATATCCTTTCGAGAGAAAACTGTCCTGTGCCTTCTCTTTTGAGGCTACACACTTAGACATACACGCAACATGAAAGCTTTTCGACTTACAACGTGTTGTTTAGGAAAAACAAGATAATTTCGCACGATGCGGGATTTCCTTAAAACGTGATTTTCTGAAAAATTTTGACGAAAGGAAATTCTCCTTTTGGTTCTCTTTCGATGCTACATGTTAAGACGTACACGCCACAACAATTCTTTTCGAGATACAACGTGTAGTTTTGGAGATACAAGCTAATTTTGTACTATGCGTTATTTCTTCTCGTAAAGAGTTTCCAATGGGTACGTATATGTCTTTACTCTGCAAAACTGTATTTCCTTATGAAGTGGTATTCTTACATATCCTTTCGAGAGAAAACTGTCCTGTGCCTTCTCTTTTGAGGCTACACACTTAGACATACACGCAACATGAAAGCTTTTCGACTTACAACGTGTTGTTTAGGAAAAACAAGATAATTTCGCACGATGCGGGATTTCCTTAAAACGTGATTTTCTGAAAAATTTTGACGAAAGAAAATTCTCCTTTTGGTTCTCTTTAGATGCTACATGTTAAGACGTACACGCCACAACAATTCTTTTCGAGATACAACGTGTAGTTTTGGAGATACAAGCTAATTTTGTACTATGCGTTATTTCTTCTCGTAAAGAGTTTCCAATGCGTACGTATATGTCTTTACTCTGCAAAGCTGTATTTCCTTATGAAGTGGTATTCTTACATATCCTTTCGAGAGAAAACTGTCCTGTGCCTTCTCTTTTGAGGCTACACACTTAGACATACACGCAACATGAAAGCTTTTCGACTAACAACGTGTTGTTTAGGAAAAACAAGATAATTTCGCACGATGCGGGATTTCCTTAAAACGTGATTTTCTGAAAAATTTTGACGAAAGAAAATTCTCCTTTTGGTTCTCTTTCGATGCTACATGTTAAGACGTACACGCCACAACAATTCTTTTCGAGATACAACGTGTAGTTTTGGAGATACAAGCTAATTTTGTACTATGCGTTATTTCTTCTCGTAAAGAGTTTCCAATGCGTACGTATATGTCTTTACTCTGCAAAACTGTATTTCCTTATGAAGTGGTATTCTTACATATCCTTTCGAGAGAAAACTGTCCTGTGCCTTCTCTTTTGAGGCTACACACTTAGACATACACGCAACATGAAAGCTTTTCGACTTACAACGTGTTGTTTAGGAAAAACAAGATAATTTCGCACGATGCGGGATTTCCTTAAAACGTGATTTTCTGAAAAATTTTGACGAAAGAAAATTCTCCTTTTGGTTCTCTTTAGATGCTACATGTTAAGACGTACACGCCACAACAATTCTTTTCGAGATACAACGTGTAGTTTTGGAGATACAAGCTAATTTTGTACTATGCGTTATTTCTTCTCGTAAAGAGTTTCCAATGCGTACGTATATGTCTTTACTCTGCAAAACTGTATTTCCTTATGAAGTGGTATTCTTACATATCCTTTCGAGAGAAAACTGTCCTGTGCCTTCTCTTTTGAGGCTACACACTTAGACATACACGCAACATGAAAGCTTTTCGACTTACAACGTGTTGTTTAGGAAAAACAAGATAATTTCGCACGATGCGGGATTTCCTTAAAACGTGATTTTCTGAAAAATTTTGACGAAAGAAAATTCTCCTTTTGGTTCTCTTTAGATGCTACATGTTAAGACGTACACGCCACAACAATTCTTTTCGAGATACAACGTGTAGTTTTGGAGATACAAGCTAATTTTGTACTATGCGTTATTTCTTCTCGTAAAGAGTTTCCAATGCGTACGTATATGTCTTTACTCTGCAAAACTGTATTTCCTTATGAAGTGGTATTCTTACATATCCTTTCGAGAGAAAACTGTCCTGTGCCTTCTCTTTTGAGGCTACACACTTAGACATACACGCAACATGAAAGCTTTTCGACTTACAACGTGTTGTTTAGGAAAAACAAGATAATTTCGCACGATGCGGGATTTCCTTAAAACGTGATTTTCTGAAAAATTTTGACGAAAGAAAATTCTCCTTTTGGTTCTCTTTAGATGCTACATGTTAAGACGTACACGCCACAACAATTCTTTTCGAGATACAACGTGTAGTTTTGGAGATACAAGCTAATTTTGTACGATGCGTTATTTCTTCTCGTAAAGAGTTTCCAATGCGTACGTATATGTCTTTACTCTGCAAAGCTGTATTTCCTTATGAAGTGGTATTCTTACATATCCTTTCGAGAGAAAACTGTCCTGTGCCTTCTCTTTTGAGGCTACACACTTAGACATACACGCAACATGAAAGCTTTTCGACTTACAACGTGTTGTTTAGGAAAAACAAGATAATTTCGCACGATGCGGGATTTCCTTAAAACGTGATTTTCTGAAAAATTTTGACGAAAGAAAATTCTCCTTTTGGTTCTCTTTCGATGCTACATGTTAAGACGTACACGCCACAACAATTCTTTTCGAGATACAACGTGTAGTTTTGGAGATACAAGCTAATTTTGTACTATGCGTTATTTCTTCTCGTAAAGAGTTTCCAATGCGTACGTATATGTCTTTACTCTGCAAAACTGTATTTCCTTATGAAGTGGTATTCTTACATATCCTTTCGAGAGAAAACTGTCCTGTGCCTTCTCTTTTGAGGCTACACACTTAGACATACACGCAACATGAAAGCTTTTCGACTTACAACGTGTTGTTTAGGAAAAACAAGATAATTTCGCACGATGCGGGATTTCCTTAAAACGTGATTTTCTGAAAAATTTTGACGAAAGAAAATTCTCCTTTTGGTTCTCTTTAGATGCTACATGTTAAGACGTACACGCCACAACAATTCTTTTCGAGATACAACGTGTAGTTTTGGAGATACAAGCTAATTTTGTACTATGCGTTATTTCTTCTCGTAAAGAGTTTCCAATGCGTACGTATATGTCTTTACTCTGCAAAACTGTATTTTCTTATGAAGTGGTATTCTTACATATCCTTTCGAGAGAAAACTGTCCTGTGCCTTCTCTTTTGAGGCTACACACTTAGACATACACGCAACATGAAAGCTTTTCGACTTACAACGTGTTGTTTAGGAAAAACAAGATAATTTCGCACGATGCGGGATTTCCTTAAAACGTGATTTTCTGAAAAATTTTGACGAAAGAAAATTCTCCTTTTGGTTCTCTTTCGATGCTACATGTTAAGACGTACACGCCACAACAATTCTTTTCGAGATACAACGTGTAGTTTTGGAGATACAAGCTAATTTTGTACTATGCGTTATTTCTTCTCGTAAAGAGTTTCCAATGCGTACGTATATGTCTTTACTCTGCAAAACTGTATTTCCTTATGAAGTGGTATTCTTACATATCCTTTCGAGAGAAAACTGTCCTGTGCCTTCTCTTTTGAGGCTACACACTTAGACATACACGCAACATGAAAGCTTTTCGACTTACAACGTGTTGTTTAGGAAAAACAAGATAATTTCGCACGATGCGGGATTTCCTTAAAACGTGATTTTCTGAAAAATTTTGACGAAAGAAAATTCTCCTTTTGGTTCTCTTTAGATGCTACATGTTAAGACGTACACGCCACAACAATTCTTTTCGAGATACAACGTGTAGTTTTGGAGATACAAGCTAATTTTGTACTATGCGTTATTTCTTCTCATAAAGAGTTTCCAATGCGTACGTATATGTCTTTACTCTGCAAAGCTGTATTTCCTTATGAAGTGGTATTCTTACATATCCTTTCGAGAGAAAACTGTCCTGTGCCTTCTCTTTTGAGGCTACACACTTAGACATACACGCAACATGAAAGCTTTTCGACTTACAACGTTTTGTTTAGGAAAAACAAGATAATTTCGCACGATGCGGGATTTCCTTAAAACGTGATTTTCTGAAAAATTTTGACGAAAGAAAATTCTCCTTTTGGTTCTCTTTCGATGCTACATGTTAAGACGTACACGCCACGACAATTCTTTTCGAGATACAACGTGTAGTTTTGGAGATACGAGCTAATTTTGTACTATGCGTTATTTCTTCTCGTAAAGAGTTTCCAATGCGTACGTATATGTCTTTACTCTGCAAAACTGTATTTCCTTATGAAGTGGTATTCTTACATATCCTTTCGAGAGAAAACTGTCCTGTGCCTTCTCTTTTGAGGCTACACACTTAGACATACACGCAACATGAAAGCTTTTCGACTTACAACGTGTTGTTTAGGAAAAACAAGATAATTTCGCACGATGCGGGATTTCCTTAAAACGTGATTTTCTGAAAAATTTTGACGAAAGAAAATTCTCCTTTTGGTTCTCTTTAGATGCTACATGTTAAGACGTACACGCCACAAGAATTCTTTTCGAGATACAACGTGTAGTTTTGGAGATACAAGCTAATTTTGTACTATGCGTTATTTCTTCTCGTAAAGAGTTTCCAATGCGTACGTATATGTCTTTACTCTGCAAAACTGTATTTTCTTATGAAGTGGTATTCTTACATATCCTTTCGAGAGAAAACTGTCCTGTGCCTTCTCTTTTGAGGCTACACACTTAGACATACACGCAACATGAAAGCTTTTCGACTTACAACGTGTTGTTTAGGAAATACAAGATAATTTCGCACGATGCGGGATTTCCTTAAAACGTGATTTTCTGAAAAATTTTGACGAAAGAAAATTCTCCTTTTGGTTCTCTTTATATGTCTTTACTCTGCAAAACCGTATTTCCTTATGAAGTGGTATTCTTACAAGTTTAGACGTACACACCACACCAAATCTTTCAAGTTATAACGTGTTGTTTAGGAGATACAAACTAATTTTGTAAGATGCCTTATTTCTTCTCGTAAAGTTTAAGTTTTTCCAATAAGTACGTATTTGTCTTTACTCTGCAACACTGTATTTCCTTATAACGTGGTATTCTTACATATTCTTTCGAGAGAAAACTCTCCTGGGCATTCTCCTTTGAGGTTACAGGCTTAGACATACACGCAACACCAAAGCTTTTCGAGTTAAAACGTTTTGTTTAGGAAAAACAAGATAATTTCGCACGATGCGGAATTTCCTTAATACGTGGTTTTCTGACAAATTTTGACCAAAGAAAATTCGCCTATGGGTTCTCTTTTGAGGCTACACGTTTAGACGTACAGGCCACACCAAATCTTTTTAAGTTACAACGTGTTGTTTAGGAGATACAAGCTAATTTTGTACGATGCGTTATTTCTTCTCTTAAGTTTAAGTTTTTCCAATAAGTACATATTTGTCTTTACTCTGCAACACTGTATTTCCTTATAACGTGGTATTCTTACATATTCTTTCGAGAGAAAACTCTCCTGTGCGTTCTCTTTTGAGGCTACACGCTTAGACATACACGCAACACCAAAGCTTTTCGAGTTTAAACGTTTTGTTTAAGAAAAACAAGATAATTTCGCAGAATGCGGGTTTTCCTTAAAACGTGGTTTTCTGACAAATTTTGATGAAAGAAAATTTTCCTGTGGGTTCTCTTTTGAGGCTACTCGTTTAGACATACACACCACACCAAATCTTTTCGAGTTATAATGTGTTGTTTAGGAGATACAAACTAATTTTGTAAGATGCCTTATTTCTTCTCGTAAGGTTTAAGTTTTTCCAATAAGTACGTATTTGTCTTTACTCTGCAACACTGTATTTCCTTATAACGTGGTATTCTTACATATTCTTTCGAGAGAAAACTCTCCTGTGTCTTCTCTTTTGAGGCTACACGCTTAGACATACACGCAACATGAAAGCTTTTCGAGTTAAAACGTTTGGTTTAGGAAAAACAAGATAATGTCGCACTATGCGGGATTTCCTTAATACATGGTTTTCTGACAAATTTTGACCAAAGAAAATTCTCCTATGGGTTCTCTTTTCAGGCTACACGTTTAGACGTACAGGCCACACCAAATCTTTTTATGTTACACCGTGTTGTTTAGGAGATACAAGCTAATTTCTTACGATGCGTTATTTCTTCTCGTAAAGTTTTTCCAAGACGTAAGTATTTTTCTTTACTCTGCAACACTGTATTTCCTAATAACGTGGTATTCTTACATATTCTTTCGAGAAAAAACTCTCCTGTGCGTTCTCTTTTGAGGCTACACGCTTAGACATACACGCAACACCAAAGCTTTTCGAGTTACAACGTGTTGTTTAGGAAAAACAAGATATTTTTGCACGATGCGGGATTTCCTTAAAACGTGGTTTTCTGACAAATTTTGACGAAAGAAAATACTCCTGTGGGTTCTCTTTTGAGGCTACACATTTAGACGTACACGCCACACCAAATCTTTTCGAGTTACAACGTGTTGTTTAGGAGAAACAAGCTAATTTTTCTACGATGCGTTATTTCTTCTCATAAAGTTTAAGTGTTTCCATTACGTACATATTTGCCTTTACTCTGCAACACTGTATTTCCTTATAACGTGGTATTCTTGCATATTCTTTCGAGAGAAAACTCTCCTGTGCGTTCTCCTTTGAGACTACATGCTTAGACATTCACGCAACACCAAAGCTTTTCGAGTTACAACGTGTTGTTTAGGAAAAACAAGATAATTTCGCAAGATGCGGGATTTCCTTAAAACGTGGTTTTCTGACAAATTTTGACGAAAGAAAATTATCCTGTGGGTTCTCTTTTTAGGCTACACGTTTAGACGTACACACCACACCAAATCTTTTCGAGTTATAACGTGTTGTTTAGGAGATACAAACTAATTTTGTAAGATGCCTTATTTCTTCTCGTAAAGTTTAAGTTTTTCCAATAAGTACGTATTTGTCTTTACTCTGCAACACTGTATTTCCTTATAACGTGGTATTCTTACATATTCTTTCGAGAGAAAACTCTCCTGTGCGTTCTCTTTTGAGGCTATACGCTTTGACATACACGCAACACCAAAGTTTTCGAGTTACAATGTGTTGTTTAGGAAAAACAAGATAATTTAGCATGATGCGGGATTTCCTTAAAACGTGGTTTTCTGACAAATTTTGAGGAAAGAAAATACTCCTGTGGGTTCTCTTTTGAGGCTACACATTTAGACGTGCCCGAGACACTAAATCTTGTCGAGTTACAACGTGTTGTTTAGGAGATACAAGCTAATTTTTTTACGATGCATTATTTCTTCTCATAAAGTTTAAGTGTTTCCATTATGTAAAAATTTGGCTTTACTCTGCAACACTGTATTTCCTTATAACGAGGTATTCTTGCTTATTCTTTTGAGAGAAAACTCTCCTGTGCGGTCTCCTTTGAGGCTACATGCTTAGACATACACTCAACTCCAAAGCTTTTCGAGTTACAACATGTTGTTTAGGAACAACAACATAATTTCGCACGATGCGGGATTTCCTTAAAACGTGGTTTTCTGACAAATTTTGACCAAATAAAACTCTCCTGTGTGTACTCTTTTGAGGCTACACGTTTAGACGTACACGCCACACCAAATCTTTTCGAGTTACAACCTGTTGTTTAGGAGATACAAGCTAATTTTTTACGATGCGTTATTTCTTCTCGTAAAGTGTTTCCAATAAGTACGTATTTGTCTTTACTCTGCAACACCGTATTTCCTTAATACGTGGTATTCTTACATATTCTTTCGAGAGAAAACTCTCCTGTGCGTTCTCTTTTGAGGGTACACGCTTAAACATATACGCAACACCAAAGCTTTTCGAGTTACAATGTGTTGTTTATGAAGAACAAGATAATTTCTCACGATGCGGGATTTCCTTAAAACGTGGTTTTCTGACAAATTTTGACGAACGAAAATTGTCCTGTGGTTCTCTTTTGGGCTACACCTTTAGACGTACACGCCACACCAAATCTTTTCGAGTTACAACGTGTTGTTTAGGAGATACAAGCTAATTTTGTACGATGCTTTATTTCATCTCGTAAAGTTTAAGGGTTTCCAATACGTAAGTATTTGTCTTTATTCTGCAACACTGTACTTCCTTATAACGTGGTATTCTCACATATTCTTTCGAGAGAAAACTCTCCTGTGTGTTCTCTTTTGAGGCTACATGCTTAGACATACACGCATCACCAAAGATTTTCGAGTTACTACGTGTTGTTTAGGAAAACAAGATAATTTCGCAAGATGCGGGATTTCCTTAAAACGTGCTTTTCTGACAAATTTTGACGAAATAAAACTCTCCTGTGGGTACTCTTTTGAGGCTACACGTTTAGACGTGCACCCCACACCAAATCTTTTCGAGTTACAACGAGTTGTTTAGGACATACAAGCTAATTTTGCCAGATGCGTTATTTCTCTCATAAAGTGTTTCCAATACGTACGTATTTGTCTTTACTCTGCAACAATGTATTTCCTTATAACGTGGTATCCTTACATATTCTTTCGAGAGAAAACTCTCCTGTGCGTTCTCTTTTAAGGCTACACGCTTAGACATACACGCAACACCAAAGCTTTCGAGTTACAACGTGTTGTTTAGGAAAAACAAGATAATTTCGCAAGATGCGGGATTTCCTTAAAATGTGGTTTTCTGACAAATTTTGACGAAAGAAAATTATCCTGTGGGTTCTCTTTTGAGGCTACAAGTTTAGACGTACACACCACACCAAATCTTTTCAAGTTATAACGTGTTGTTTAGGAGATACAAACTAATTTTGTAAGATGCCTTATTTCTTCTCGAAAAGTTTTAAGTTTTTCCAATAAGTACGTATTTGTCTTTACTCTGCAACACTGTATTTCCTTATAACGTGGTATTCTTACATATTCTTTCGAGAGAAAACTCTCCTGGGCATTCTCCTTTGAGGTTACAGGCTTAGACATACACGCAACACCAAAGCTTTTCGAGTTAAAACGTTTTGTTTAGGAAAAACAAGATAATTTCGCACGATGCGGAATTTCCTTAATACGTGGTTTTCTGACAAATTTTGACCAAAGAAAATTCGCCTATGGGTTCTCTTTTGAGGCTACACGTTTAGACGTACAGGCCACACCAAATCTTTTTAAGTTACAACGTGTTGTTTAGGAGATACAAACTAATTTTTTAAGATGCCTTATTTCTTCTCGTAAGGTTTAAGTTTTTCCAATAAGTACGTATTTGTCTTTACTGTGCAACACTGTATTTCCTTATAATGTGGTATTCTTACATATTCTTTCGAGAGAAAATTCTCCTGTGCGTTCTCTTTTGAGGCTACACGCTTAGACATACACGCAACACCAAAGCTTTTCGAGTTAAAACGTTTGGTTTAGAAAAAACAAGATAATTTCGCACTATGCGGGATTTCCTTAATACGTGGTTTTCTGACATATTTTGACCAAAGAAAATTCTCCTATGGGTTCTCTTTTCAGGCTACACGTTTAGACGTACAGGCCACACCAAATCTTTTTAAGTTACAACGTGTTGTTTAGGAGATACAAGCTAATTTCTTACGATGCGTTATTTCTTCTCGTAAAGTTTTTTCCAATATGTAAGTATTTGTCTTTACTCTGCAACACTGTATTTCCTAAAAACGTGGTATTCTTACACATTCTTTCGAGAAAAATCTCTCCTTTGCGTTCTCTTTTGAGGCTACACGCTTAGACATACACGCAACATCAAAGCTTTTCGAGTTACAACGTGTTGTTTAGGAAAAACAAGATAATTTCGCATGATGCGGGATTTCCTTAAAACGTGGTTTTCTGACAAATTTTGACGAAAGAAAATACTCCGTGGGTTCTCTTTTGAGGCTACACATTTAGACGTACACGCCACAGCAAATCTTTTCGAGTTACAACGTGTTGTTTAGGAGAAACAAGCTAATTTTTTTACGATGCGTTATTTCTTCTCATAAAGTTTAAGTGTTTCCATTATGTACTTATTTGCCTTTACTCTGCAACACTGTATTTCCTAATAACGTGGTATTCTTGCATATTCTTTCGAGAGAAAACTCTCCTGTGCGTTCTCCTTTGAGGCTACATGCTTAGACATTCACGCAACACCAAATCTTTTCGAGTTACAACGTGTTGTTTAGGAGATACAAGCTAATTTTTTTACGATGCGTTATTTCTTCTCATAAAGTTTAAGTGTTTCCATTACGTACATATTTGCCTTTACTCTGCAACACTGTATTTCCTTATAACGTGGTATTTTTGCATATTCTTTCGAGAGAAAACTCTCCTGTGCGTTCCCCTTTGAGGCTACATGCTTAGACATACACGCAACACCAAAGCTTTTCGAGTTACAACGTGTTTTTTAGGAAAAACAAGATAATTTCACACGATGCGGGATTTCTTTAAAACGTGGTTTTCTGACAAATTTTGACGAAAGAAAATTATCCTGTGGGTTCTCTTTTTAGGCTACACGTTTAGACGTACACACCACACCAAATCTTTTCGAGTTATAACGTGTTGTTTAGGAGATACAAACTAATTTTGTAAGATGCCTTATTTCTTCTCGTAAAGTTTAAGTTTTTCCAATATGTACGTATTTGTCTTTACTCTGCAACACTGTATTTCCTTATAACGTGGTATTCTTACACATTCTTTCGAGAGAAAACTCTCCTGTGCGTTCTCTTTTGAGGCTATACGCTTTGACATACACGCAACACCAAAGTTTTTCGAGTTTCAATGTGTTGTTTAGGAAAAACAAGATAATTTAGCATGATGCGGGATTTCCTTAAAACGTGGTTTTCTGACAAATTTTGACGAAAGAAAATACTCCTGTGGGTTCTCTTTTGAGGCTACACATTTAGACGTGCCCGAGACACTAAATCTTGTCGAGTTACAACGTGTTGTTTAGGAGATACAAGCTAATTTTTTTTACGATGCATTATTTCTTCTCATAAAGTTTAAGTGTTTCCATTATGTAAATATTTGGCTTTACTCTGCAACACTGTATTTCCTTATAACGAGGTATTCTTGCATATTCTTTCGAGAGAAAACTCTCCTGTGCGGTCTCCTTTGAGGCTACATGCTTAGACATACACTCAACTCCAAAGCTTTTCGAGTTACAACATGTTGTTTAGGAAAAACAACATAATTTCGCACGATGCGGGATTTCCTTAAAACGTGGTTTTCTGACAAATTTTGACCAAATAAAACTCTCCTGTGTGTACTATTTTGAGGCTACACTTTTAGACGTACACGCCACACCAAATCTTTTCGAGTTACAACCTGTTGTTTAGGAGATAAAAGCTAATTTTTTACGATGCGTTATTTCTTCTCGTAAAGTGTTTCCAATAAGTACGTATTTGTCTTTACTCTGCAACAGGGTATTTCCTTAATACGTGGATTTCTTACATATTCTTTCGAGAGAAAACTCTCCTGTGCGTTCTCTTTTGAGGGTACACGCTTTAACATACACGCAACACCAAAGCTTTTCGAGTTACAATGTGTTGTTTATGAAGAACAAGATAATTTCTCACGATGCGGGATTTCCTTAAAACGTGGTTTTCTGACAAATTTTGACGAACGAAAATTGTCCTGTGGTTCTCTTTTGAGGCTACACCTTTAGACGTACACGCCACACCAAATCTTTTCGAGTTACAACGTGTTGTTTAGGAGATACAAGCTAATTTTGTACGATGCTTTATTTCATCTCGTAAAGTTTAAGGGTTTCCAATACGTAAGTATTTGTCTTTATTCTGCAACACTGTACTTCCTTATAACGTGGTATTCTCACATATTCTTTCGAGAGAAAACTCTCCTGTGTGTTCTCTTTTGAGGCTACACGCTTAGACATACACGCATCACCAAAGATTTTCGAGTTACTACGTGTTGTTTAGGAAAAACAAGATAATTTCACACGATGCTGGATTTCCTTAAAACGTGCTTTTCTGAAACTTTGACGAAAGAAAATTCTCCTATGGGTTCTCTTTTGAGGCTACAAGTTTAGACGTACACGCCACACCAAATCTTTTCGAGTTACAAAGTGTTGTTTAGGAGATACGAGCTAATTTTGTACGATGCTGTATTTCATCTCGTAAAGTTTAAGGGTTTCCAATACGTACGTATTTTTCTTTACTCTGCAACACTGTATTTCCTTATAACGTGGTATTCTTACATATTCTTTTGAGAGAAAACTCCCCTGTGTGTTCTCTTTTAAGGCTACACGCTGAGACATACACGCAGCACCAAAGGATTTCGAGTTACTATGTGTTGTTTAGGAAAAACAAGATAATTTCGCACGATGTAGGATTTCCTTAATACGTGGTTTTGTGACAAATTTGACCAAAGAAAATTCTCCAGTGTGTTCTCTTATTGAGGCTACACGTTTAGACGTACCTGCCACACCAAACATTTTCGAGTTACAACGTGTTGTTTAGGAGATACAAGCTAATTTTTTATGATGCGTTATTTCTTCACGTAAAGTGTTTCCAATACGTACATATTTGTCTTTACTCTGCAACACTGTATTTCCTTATAACCTGGTATTCTTACTTATTTTTTTGAGTGAAAACTCTCCTGTGTGTTCTCTTTTGAGGCTACACACTGAGACATACACGCAACACCCAAGCTTTTTGAGTTACAACGTGTTGTTTAGGAAAAACAAGATAATTTCGCAGGATGCGGGATTTCGTTAAAACCTTGTTTTCTGACCAATTTTGACGAAAGAAAATTCTCCAGTGGGTTCTCTTTTGAGGCTAAACTTTTAGACATACACGCCAAACTAAATGTTTTCGAGTTTCCACTTGTTGTTTAGGAGATACAAGCTAATATTGTGTGATGCTTAATTTCTTCTCGTAATGTGTTTCCAATATGTATGTATTTGTCTTTACTCTGCAACACTGTATTTCCTTATAACGTTGAATTCTTACATGTTCTAATGAGAGAAAACTCTCCTGTGCATTCTCTTTTGAGGCTACACGCTTAGACATACACGCAACACCAAAGCTTTTCGAGTTACCACTTGTTGTTTAGGAAAAACAAGATAATTTCGCACGATGCGGTATTTCCTTAAAACGTGTTTTCTGACAAATTTTGATGAAAGAATATTCTCCTGTCGGTTCTCGTTTGAGGCTACACTTTTAGACGTACATGTCACACCAAATCTTTTCGAGTTACAACGTGTTGTTTAGGAGATACAAGCTACTTTTTTAAGATGCGTTATTTCTTCTCGTAAAGTGTTTCCAATATGTACTTATTTGTCTTTACTCTGCAAAATTGTATTTCCTTTTAACGTGGTATTCTTACATATTCTTTCGAGAGAAAACTCTCCTGTGCCTTCTCTTTGGAGGCTCCACGCTTACACATACACGCAACACCAATGCTTTTCGAGTTACAACATGTTGTTTAGGAAAAAGATGATTTCGTACGATGAGGGATTTCCTTAAAACGTGGTTTTCTGAAAAATTTTGAAGGAAGAAAATTCTCCTGTGGGTTCTCTTTTGATGCTACACATTTACACGTACATGCCACACCAAATCTTTTCTAGGTACAACCTTTTGTTTAGGAGATACAAGCTAATTTTCTACGATGTGTTCTTTTCATAAAGTGTCTCCAATACGTACATATTTGTCTTTACTCTGCAACATTGTATTTCCTTATAACGTGGTATTTTTACATATTCTTTCGAGAGAAAACTATCCTGTGCGTTCCCTTTTGAGGCTACACACTGAGACATACAGGCAACACCAAAGCTTTTCGAGTTACAACGTGTTGTTTATGAAAAACAAGATAATTTCGCACGATGCAGGATTTCCTTAAAACGTGGTTTTCTGACAAATTTTGAAGAAAGAAAATTCTCCTGTCGGTTCTCCTTTGAGGCTACACGTTTAGACGTACACGACACGCCAAATCCTTTCGAGTTACCACGTGTTGTTTAGGAGATACACGCTAATTTTGTACGATGCGTTATTTCTTCTCGTAAAGTGTTTCCAATATGTACGTATTTGTCTTTACTCTGCAACACTGTATTTCCTTATAACGTTGTATTCTTACATGTTCTTTCGAGAGTAAACTCTCTTGTGCATTGTCTTTAGAGGCAACATGCTCAGACATACACGCAACACCAAAGCTTTTTGAGTTAAAACGTGTTGTTTAGGAAAACAAGACAATTTTGCACGATGCGGGATTTCCTTAAAACGTGTTTTTTTGACAAATTTTGACGAAAGAAAATTCTCCTGTGGTTTCTGTTTTGAGGCTACACGTGTAGACGTACAAGCCACACCAAATATTTTCGAGTTACAACGTGTTGTTTAGGAGATACAAGCAAATATTGTACGATGCATTATTTCTTCCCTAAAGTGTTTCCAATATGTACTTATTTGTCTTTACTCTGCAACACTGTATTTTCTTATAACGTGGTATTCTTACATATTCTTTCTAGGGAAAACTCTCCTGTGCATTCTCTTTTGAGGCTACACGCTTAGACAAACAAGCAACGCCAAAGCTTTTCGAGTTACAACGTGTTGTTTAGGAAAAACAAGATAATTTCGCAGGATGCGAGATTTCCATAAAACGTGGTTTTCTGACAAATTTTGACGAAAGAAAGTTCTCCTGTGGGTTCTCTTTTGAGGCAACACATGTAGAGGTACGAGCCACACCAAATCTTTTCGAATTATAACCTGTTGTTTAGGAGATACAAGCTAATTTTGTATTATGCTTAATTACTTCTCTTAAAGTGTTTCCAATACGTACGTAGTTGTCTTTACTCTGCAACACTGTATTTCCTTATAATGTGGTATTCTTACATATTCTTTCGAGAGAAAACTCTCCTGTGCATTCTCTTTTGAGGCTACACGCTTAGACATACACGCAACACCAAAGCTTTTCGTGTTGCAATGTGTTGTTTAGGAAAAAAAAGATAATTTTTCACGATGCGAGATTTCCTTAAAACGTGGTTTCTGACAAATTTTGATGAAAGAAAATTCTCCTGTGGGTTCTCGTTTGAGGCTACACTTATAGACGTACACGTCACACTGAATCTTTTCGAGTTACAACGTGTTGTTTAGGAGATACAAGCTAATTTTGTACGATGCATTATTTCTTTTTGTAAAGTGTTTCCAATATATGCTTATTTGTCTTTACTCTGCAACACTGTATTTCCTCATAACGTGGTATTCTTACATATTCTTTCGAGAGAAAACTCTCCTGTGCCTTCTCTTTTGAGGCTCCACGCTTACACATACACGCAATACCAAAGCTTTTGGAGTTACAACATTTTGTTTAGAAAAAAGAAGATGATTTCGCATGATGCGGGATATCCTTAAAATGTGGTTTTCTGAAAAAAATTGACGAAAGAAAATTCTCCTGTGGGTTCTCTTTTGAGGCTACACGTTAAGACGTACACGCCGCACCAAATATTTTCGAGTTACAACGTTTGGTTTAGGAGATACAAGCTAATTTTGTACGATGCATTACTTCTTCTCATAAAGTGTTTCCAATATGTAGGTATTTGTCTTTACTCTGCAACACTGTATTTCCTTATAACGTGGTACTCTTACATATTCTTTCGAGAGAAAACTATCCTGTGCGTTCCCTTTTGAGGCTACACACTGAGACATACAGACAACACCAAAGCTTTTCGAGTTACAACGTGTTGTTTACGAAAAACAAGATAATTTCGCACGATGCAGGATTTCCTTAAAACGTGGTTTTCTGACAAATTTTGAAGAAAGAAAATTCTCCTGTCGGTTCTCCTTTGAGGCTACACGTTTAGACGTACATGCCACACCAAATCCTTTCGAGTTACCACGTGTTGTTTAGGAGATACACGCTAATTTTGTACGATGCGTTATTTCTTCTCGTAAAGTGTTTCCAATATGTACGTATTTGTCTTTACTCTGCAACACTGTATTTCCTTATAACGTTGTATTCTTACATGTTCTTTCGAGAGAAAACTCTCTTGTGCATTGTCTTTAGAGGAAACATGCTCAGACATACACGCAACAACAAAGCTTTTCGAGTTACAATGTGTTGTTTAGAAAAAACAAGATAATTTTGCACGATGCGGGATTTCCTTAAAACGTGGTTTTTTGACAAATTTTGACGAAAGAAAATTCTCCTGTGGTTTCTGTTTTGAGGCTACACGTGTAGACGTACAAGCCACACCAAATATTTTCGAGTTACAACGTGTTGTTTAGGAGATACAAGCAAATATTGTACGATGCGTTATTTCTTCCCTAAAGTGTTTCCAATATGTACTTATTTGTCTTTACTCTGCAATACTGTATTTTCTTATAACGTGGTATTCTTACATATTCTTTCTAGGGAAAACTCTTCTGTGCATTCTCTTTTGAGGCTACACGCTTAGACAAACAAGCAACACAAAAGCTTTTCGAGTTACAACGTGTTGTTTAGGAAAAACAAGATAATTTCGCACGATGCGAGATTTCCATAAAACGTGGATTTCTGACAAATTTTGACGAAAGAAAGTACTCCTGTGGGTTCTCTTTTGAGGCTACGTGTATAGAGGTATGAGCCACACCAAATCTTTTCGAGTTATAACCTGTTGTTTAGGAGATACAAGCTAATTTTGTATTATGCTTTATTTCTTCTCTTAAAGTGTTTCCAATACGTACGTATTTGTCTTTACTCTGCAACACTGTATTTCCTTATAACGTGGTATTCTTACATTTTCTTTCGAGAGAAAACTCTCCTGTGCATTCTCTTTTGAAGCTACACGCTTAGACATACACGCAACACCAAAGCTTTTCGAGTTAGAACTTGTTGTTTAGGAAAAAAAGATAATTTCGCACGATGCGAAATTTCCTTAAAACGTGGTTTCTGACAAATTTTGATGAAAGAATATTCTCCTGTCGGTTCTCGTTTGAGGCTACACTTTTAGACGTACATGTCACACCAAATCTTTTCGAGTTACAACGTGTTGTTTAGGAGATACAAACTACTTTTTTAAGATGCGTTATTTCTTCTCGTAAAGTGTTTCCAATATGTACTTATTTGTCTTTACTCTGCAAAATTGTATATCCTTTTAACGTGGTATTCTTACATATTCTTTCGAGAGAAAACTCTCCTGTGCCTTCTCTTTGGAGGCTCCACGCTTACACATACACGCAACACCAAAGCTTTTCGAGTTACAACATGTTGTTTAGGAAAAAGATAATTTCATACGATGAGGGATTTCCTTAAAACGTGGTTTTCTGAAAAATTTTGAAGGAAGAAAATTCTCCTGTGGGTTCTCTTTTGATGCTACACATTTACACGTACATGCCACACCAAATCTTTTCGAGGTACAACCTTTTGTTTAGGAGATACACGCTAATTTTCTAAGATGTGTTCTTTTCGTAAAGTGTTTCCAATACGTACATATTTGTCTTTACTCTGCAACATTGTATTTCCTTATAACGTGGTATTCTTACATATTCTTTCGAGAGAAAACTATCCTGTGCGTTCCCTTTTGAGGCTACACACTGAGACATACAGACAACACCAAAGCTTTTCGAGTTACAACGTGTTGTTTACGAAAAACAAGATAATTTCGCACGATGCAGGATTTCCTTAAAACGTGGTTTTCTGACAAATTTTGAAGAAAGAAAATTCTCCTGTCGGTTCTCCTTTGAGGCTACACGTTTAGACGTACATGCCACACCAAATCCTTTCGAGTTACCACGTGTTGTTTAGGAGATACACGCTAATTTTGTACGATGCGTTATTTCTTCTCGTAAAGTGTTTCCAATATGTACGTATTTGTCTTTACTCTGCAACACTGTATTTCCTTATAACGTTGTATTCTTACATGTTCTTTCGAGAGAAAACTCTCTTGTGCATTGTCTTTAGAGGAAACATGCTCAGACATACACGCAACAACAAAGCTTTTTGAGTTACAATGTGTTGTTTAGGAAAAACAAGATAATTTTGCACGATGCGGGATTTCCTTAAAACGTGGTTTTTTGACAAATTTTGACGAAAGAAAATTCTCCTGTGGTTTCTGTTTTGAGGCTACACGTGTTGACGTACGAGCCACACCAAATATTTTCGAGTTACAACGTGCTGTTTAGGAGATACAAGCAAATATTGTACGATGCGTTATTTCTTCCCTAAAGTGTTTCCAATATGTACTTATTTGTCTTTACTCTGCAATACTGTATTTTCTTATAACGTGGTATTCTTACATATTCTTTCTAGGGAAAACTCTCCTGTGCATTCTCTTTTGAGGCTACACGCTTAGACAAACAAGCAACGCCAAAGCTTTTCGAGTTACAACGTGTTGTTTAGGAAAAACAAGATAATTTCGCAGGATGCGAGATTTCCATAAAACGTGGTTTTCTGACAAATTTTGACGAAAGAAAGTTCTCCTGTGGGTTCTCTTTTGAGGCAACACGTGTAGAGGTACGAGCCACACCAAATCTTTTCGAATTATAACCTGTTGTTTAAGAGATACAAGCTAATTTTGTATTATGCTTTATTTCTTCTCTTAAAGTGTTTCCAATACGTACGTAGTTGTCTTTACTCTGCAACACTGTATTTCCTTATAATGTGGTATTCTTACATATTCTTTCGAGAGAAAACTCTCCTGTGCATTCTCTTTTGAGGCTACACGCTTAGACATACACGCAACACCAAAGCTTTTTGTGTTGCAATGTGTTGTTTAGGAAAAACAAGATAATTTATCACGATGCGAGATTTCCTTAAAACGTGGTTTTCTGACAAATTTTGATGAAAGAAAATTCTCCTGTGGGTTCTCGTTTGAGGCTACACTTTTAGACGTACACGTCACACCGAATCTTTTCGAGTTACAACGTGTTGTTTAGGAGATACAAGCTAATTTTGTAGGATGCATTATTTCTTTTTGTAAAGTGTTTCCAATATGTACTTATTTGTCTTTACTCTGCAACACTGTATTTCCTCATAACGTGGTATTCTTACATATTCTTTCGAGAGAAAACTCTCCTGTGCCTTCTCTTTTGAGGCTCCACGCTTACACATACACGCAACACCAAAGCTTTTCGAGTTACATCATGTTGTTTAGGATAAAGAAGATGATTTTGCACGATGCGGGATTTCCTTAAAACGTGGTTTTCTGAAAAATTTTAGAGAAAGAAAATTCTCCTGTGGGTTTTCTTTTTTAGGCTACACGTTCAGACGTACATGCCACACCAAATCCTTTCGAGTTACCACATGTTGTTTAGGAGATACACGCTAATTTTGTACGATGCGTTATTTCTTCTCGTAAAGTGTTTCCAATATGTACGTATTTGCCTTTACTCTGCAACACTGTATTTCCTTATAACGTTGTATTCTTACATGTTCTTTCGAGAGAAAACTCTCTTGTGCATTGTCTTTAGAGGAAACATGCTCAGACATACACGCAACAACAAAGCTTTTCGAGTTACAATGTGTTATTTAGGAAAAAGAAGATAATTTTGCACGATGCGGGATTTCCTTAAAACGTGGTTTTTTTTTTACAAATTTTGACGAAAGAAAATTCTCCTGTGGTTTCTGTTTTGAGGCTACACGTGTTGACGTACGAGCCACACCAAATATTTTCGAGTTACAACGTGTTCTTTAGGAGATACAAGCAAATATTGTACGATGCGTTATTTCTTCCCTAAAGTGTTTCCAATATGTACTTATTTGTCTTTACTCTGCAATACTGTATTTTCTTATAACGTGGTATTCTTACATATTCTTTCTAGGGAAAACTCTCCTGTGCATTCTCTTTTGAGGCTACACGCTTAGACAAACAAGCAACGCAAAAGCTTTTCGAGTTACAATGTGTTGTTTAGGAAAAACAAGATAATTTCGCACGATGCGAGATTTCCAAAAAAACGTGGTTTTCTGACAAATTTTGACGAAAGAAAGTTCTCCTGTGGGTTCTCTTTTGAGGCTACGTGTGTAGAGTCATGAGCCACACCAAATCTTTTCGAGTTATAACCTGTTGTTTAGGAGATACAAGCTAATTTTGTATTATGCTTTATTTCTTCTCTTAAAGTGTTTCCAATACGTACGTATTTGTCTTTACTCTGCAACACTGTATTTCCTTATAACGTGGTATTCTTACATATTCTTTCGAGAGAAAACTCTCCTGTGCATTCTCTTTTGAGGCTACACGCTTAGACATACACGCAACACCAAAGCTTTTCGAGTTAGAACTTGTTGTTTAGGAAAAACAAGATAATTTCGCACGATGCGAAATTTCCTTAAAACGTGGTTTCTGACAAATTTTGATGAAAGAATATTCTCCTGTCGGTTCTTGTTTGAGCCTACACTTTTAGACGTACATGTCACACCAAATCTTTTCGAGTTACAACGTGTTGTTTAGGAGATACAAGCTATTTTTTTACGATGCGTTATTTCTTCTCATAAAGTGTTTCCAATAAGTACTTATTTGTCTTTACTCTGCAACACTGTATTTCCTTATAACGTGGTATTCTTACATATTCTTTCGAGAGAAAACTATCCTGTACGTTCCCTTTTGAGGCTACACACTTAGACATACAGTCAACACCAACGCTTTTCCAGTTACATCTTGTTTTTGAAAAACAAGATTATTTCGCACGATGAGTGATTTTCATAAAATGTCGTTTTCTGACAAATTTTGACAAAAGAAAATTCTCCTGTGGTTTCTCTTTTGATGCTACACGTTTAGACGTACACGCCACACCAAATCCTTTCTAGTTAGCACGTGTTGTTTAGGAGATACAAGCTAATTTTGTATGATGCGTTATTTCTTCTCATAAAGTGTTTCCAATACGTACTTATTTGTCTTTACTCTGCATCACTGTATTTGCTTATAACATGGTATTCTTACATATTCTTTCGAGGGAAAACTCTCCTGTGCGTTCTCTTTTGAGGCTACATGCTTAGACATACAAGCAACTCCAAAGCTTTTCGAGTTACAACGTGTTGTTTAGGACAAACAAGATAATTTCGCACGATGCGAGATTTCCATAAAACGTGGTTTTCTGACAAATTTTGACGAAAGAAAGTTCTCCTGTTGGTTCTCTTTTGAGGCTACACATGTAGAGGTACGAGCCACACCAAATCTTTTCGAGTTACAACGTGTTGTTCAGGAGATACAAGCTAATTTTTTACGTTGCTTTATTTCTTCTCTTAAAGTGTTTCCAATACGTACCTATTTGTCTTTACTCTGCAACACTGTATTTCCTTATAACGTGGTATTCTTACATATTCTTTTGAGAGAAAACTCTCCTGTGCGTTCTCTTTTGAGGCTACACGCTTAGACATACACGCAACACCATAGCTTTTCGAGTTACAACGTGTTGTTTAGGAAAAACAAGATAATTTCCCACGATGCGAGATTTCCTTAAAACATGGTTTCTGACAAATTTTGATGAAAAAAAATTCTCCTGTGTGTTCTCTTTTGAGGCTACACATTTAGACGTACACGTCACACCAAATCTTTTCGAGTTACAACTTGTTGTTTAGGAGATACAAGCTAATTTTGTATGATGCGTTATTTCTTCTAGTAAAGTGTTTCCAATATGTACTTATTTGTCTTTACTCTGCAAAATTGTATTTCCTTATAACGTGGTATTCTTTCATATTCCTTCGAGAGAAAACTCTCCTGCGCCTTCTCTTTTGAGGCTCCATGCTTACACATACAAGCAACACCAAAGTTTTTTGAGTTACAACATGTTGTTTAGGAAAAACAAGATGATTTCTCACGATGCAGGATTTCCTTAAAACGTGGTTTTCTGAAAAATTTTGACGAAAGAAAATTCTTCAGTGGGTTCTCTTTTGAGGCTACACGTTTAGACGTACACGCCACACCAAATCTTTTCGAGTTACAACGTGTTGTTTAGGAGATACAAGCTAATTTTGCCAGATGTGTTAATTCTTCTCTTAAAGTGTTTCCAATATGTAAGTATTTGTCTTTACTCTGCAACACTGTATTTCATTATAACGTGGTATTCTTACATATTCTTTCTAGAGAAAACTATCCTGTGCGTTCCCTTTTGAGGCTACACACTTAGACATACAGGCAACACCAAAGGTTTTCGAGTTACAACGTGTTGTTTATGTAAACCAAGATAATTTCACACTATACAGGATTTCCTTAAAACGTGATTTTCTGACAAATTTTGACGAAAGAAAATTCTCCTGTGGGTTCTCTGTTGAGGCTACATGTTTCGACGTACACTCCACACCAAATCTTGTCGAGTTACAACGTGTTGTTTAGGAGATACAAGCTAATATTGTATGATGCGTTATTTCTTCTCCTAAAGTGTTTCCAATACGTACGTATTTGTCTTTACACTGCAACACTGTATTTCCTTATAACGTTGTATTCTTACATGTTCTTTCGAGACAAAACTCTCCTGTCCGTTCTCTTTTGAGGCCACACGTTTAGACATACACGCAACACCAAAGCTTTTCGAGTTACAACGTGTTGTTTAGGAAAAACAAGATAAGTTTGCACGATACGGGATTTCCTTAAAACGTGGTTTTCTGACAAATTTTGACAAAAGAAAGTTCTCCTGTTTGTGTTCGTTTGAGTCTACACATGTAGACGTACGAGCCACACCAATTCTTTTCGAATTACAACGTGTTGTTTAGGAGATACAAGCAAATTTTGTTCGATGCATTATTTCTTCTCATAAAGTGTTTCCAATAAGTACATATTTGTCTTTACTCTGCAACACTTTATTTCCTTATAACGTGGTATTCTTACATATTCTTTCGAGGGAAAACTCTCCTGTGCATTCTCCTTTGGGCCTACACGGTTAGACATACATGCAACGCCAAAGCTTTTCGAGTTACAACGTGTTGTTTAGGAAAAACAAGATAATTTCGCACGATGCGAGATTTCCATAAAACGTGGTTTTCTGATATATTTTGACGAAAGAAAGTTCTGCTGTGTGTTCTATTTGAGGCTACACGTGTAGAGGTACGAGCCACATCAAATCTTTTTGAGTTACAACGTGTTGTTTAGGAGATACAAGCTAATTTTGTGCGATGCGTTATTTCTTCTCGTAAAGTGTTTCCAATATGTACTTACTGTCTTTACTCTGCAAAATTGTATTTCCTTATAACGTGGTATTCTTACATATTTTTTCGAGAGAAAACTCTCCTGTGCCTTCTCTTTTGAGGCTCCACGATTACACATACACGCAATACCAAAGCTTTTGGTGTTACAACATGTTGTTTAGAAAAAAGAAGATGATTTCGCATGATGCGGGATATCCTTAAAATGTGGTATTCTGAAAGAAATTGACGAAAGAAAATTCTCCTGTGGGTTCTCTTTTGAAGCTACACGTTAAGACGTACACGCCGCACCAAATATTTTCGAGTTACAACGTTGTGTTTAGGAGATACAAGCTAATTTTGTACGATGCATTACTTCTTCTCATAAAGTGTTTCCAATATGTATGTATTTGTCTTTACTCTGCAACACTGTATTTCCTTATAACGTGGTACTCTTACATATTCTTTCGAGAGAAAACTATCCTGTGCGTTCCCTTTTGAGGCTGCACACTGAGACATACAGGCAACACCAAAGCTTTTCGAGTTACAACGTGTTGTTTACGAAAAACAAGATAATTTCGCACGATGCAGGATTTCCTTAAAACGTGGTTTTCTGACAAATTTTGAAGAAAGAAAATTCTCCTGTCGGTTCTCCTTTGAGGCTACACGTTTAGACGTACATGCCACACCAAATCCTTTCGAGTTACCACGTGTCGTTTAGGAGATACACGCTAATTTTGTACGATGCGTTATTTCTTCTCGTAAAGTGTTTCCAATATGTAAGTATTTGTCTTTACTCTGCAACACTGTATTTCCTTATAACGTTGTATTCTTACAGGTTCTTTCGAGAGAAAACTCTCTTGTGCATTGTCTTTAGAGGAAACATGCTCAGACATACACGCAACAACAAAGCTTTTCGAGTTACAACGTGTTGTTTAGGAAAAACAAGATAATTTTGCACGATGCAGGATTTCCTTAAAACGTGGTTTTTTGACAAATTTTGACGAAAGAAAATTCTCCTGTGGTTTCTGTTTTGAGGCTACACGTGTAGACGTACAAGCCACACCAAATATTTTCGAGTTACAACGTGTTGTTTAGGAGATACAAGCAAATATTGTACGATGCGTTATTTCTTCCCTAAAGTGTTTCCAATATGTACTTATTTGTCTTTACTCTGCAACACTGTATTTTCTTATAACGTGGTATTCTTACATATTCTTTCTAGGGAAAACTCTCCTGTGCATTCTCTTTTGAGGCTACACGCTTAGACAAACAAGGAACGCCAAAGCTTTTCGAGTTACAACGTGTTGTTTAGGAAAAACAAGATAATTTCGCACGATGCGAGATTTCCATAAAACGTGGATTTCTGACAAATTTTGACGAAAGAAAGTTCTCCTGTGGGTTCTCTTTTGAGGCTACACGTGTAGAGGTACGAGCCACACCAAATCTTTTCGAGTTATAACCTGTTGTTTAGGAGATACAAGCTAATTTTGTATTATGCTTTATTTCTTCTCTTAAAGTGTTTCCAATACGTACGTATTTGTCTTTACTCTGCAACACTGTATTTCCTTATAACGTGGTATTCTTATATATTCTTTCGAGAGAAAACTCTCTTTTGAGGCTACACACTTAGACATACACGCAACACCAAAGCTTTTCGAGTTACAACTTGTTGTTTAGGAAAAACAAGATAATTTCGCACGATGCGAAATTTCCTTAAAACGTGGTTTCTGACAAATTTTGATGAAAGAAAATTCTCCTGTCGGTTCTCGTTTGAGGCTACACTTTTAGACGTACATGTCACACCAAATCTTTTCGAGTTACAACGTGTTGTTTAGGAGATACAAACTACTTTTTTAAGATGCGTTATTTCTTCTCGTAAAGTGTTTCCAATATGTACTTATTTGTCTTTACTCTGCAAAATTGTATTTCCTTTTAACGTGGTATTCTTACATATTCTTTCGAGAGAAAACTCTCCTGTGCCTTCTCTTTGGAGGCTCCACGCTTACACATACACGCAACACCAAAGCTTTTCGAGTTACAACATGTTGTTTAGGAAAAAGATGATTTCGTACGATGAGGGATTTCCTTAAAACGTGGTTTTCTGAAAAATTTTGAAGGAAGAAAATTCTCCTGTGGGTTCTCTTTTGATGCTACACATTTACACGTACATGCCACACCAAATCTTTTCGAGGTACAACCTTTTGTTTAGGAGATACAAGCTAATTTTCTAAGATGTGTTCTTTTCGTAAAGTGTTTCCAATACATACATATTTGTCTTTACTCTGCAACATTGTATTTCCTTATAACGTGGTATTCTTACATATTCTTTCGAGAGAAAACTATCCTGTGCGTTCCCTTTTGAGGCTACACACTGAGACATACAGACAACACCAAAGCTTTTCGAGTTACAACGTGTTGTTTACGAAAAACAAGATAATTTCGCACGATGCAGGATTTCCTTAAAACGTGGTTTTCTGACAAATTTTGAAGAAAAAAAATTCTCCTGTCGGTTCTCCTTTGAGGCTACACGTTTAGACGTACATGCCACACCAAATCCTTTCGAGTTACCACGTGTTGTTTAGGAGATACACGCTAATTTTGTACGATGCCTTATTTCTTCTCGTAAAGTGTTTCCAATATGTACGTATTTGTCTTTACTCTGCAACACTGTATTCCTTATAACGTTGTATTCTTACATGTTCTTTCGAGAGAAAACTCTCTTGTGCATTGTCTTTAGAGGAAACATGCTCAGACATACACGCAACAACAAAGCTTTTCGAGTTACAATGTGTTGTTTAGGAAAAACAAGATAATTTTGCACGATGCGGGATTTCCTTAAAACGTGGTTTTTTGACAAATTTTGACGAAAGAAAATTCTCCTGTGGGTTTTCTTTTTTAGGCTACACGTTGAGACGTACATGCCATACCAAATCTTTTCGAGTTACAACGTGTTGTTTAGGAGATACAAGCTAATTTTTTAAGATGCCTTAATTCTTCTCGTAAAGTGTTTCCAATAAGTATGTATTTGTCTTTATTCTGCAACATTGTATTTCCTTATAACGTGGTATTCTTACATATTCTTTCGAGAGAAAACTTCCTGTGCATTCTCTTTTGAGGTTACACGCTTAGACATACAGGCAACACCAAAGCTTTTCGAGTTACAACGTGTTGTTTAGGAAAAACAAGATAATTTCGCACGATACGAGATTTCCTTAAAACGTGGTTTCTGACAAATTTTGATGAAAGAAAATTCTCCTGTGGGTTCTCTTTTGAGGTTACACGTTTAGACGTACAGGTCACACCAAATCTTTTCGAGTTACAACGTGTTGTTTAGGAGATACAAGTTAATATTTCACGATGCGTTATTTCTTCTCGTAAAGTGTTTCCAATATGTACTTATTTGTCTTTACTCTGCAAAATTGTATTTCCTTAACGTGGTATTCTTACATAATCTTTCAAGAGAAAACTCTCCTGTGCCTTCTCTTCTGAGGCTACACACTTAGACATACACGCAACACCAAATCTTTTCGAGTTACAACATGTTGTTTAGGAAAAAGAAGATGATTTCGCATGATGCGGGATTTCCTTATAACGTGGTTTTCTGAAAAATTTTGAAGAAATAAAATTCTCCTGTGGGTTCTCTTTTGAGGCTACACGTTTAGACGTACACGCCACACCAAATCTTTTCGAGTTACAACGTGTTGTTTCGGAGATACAAGCTAATTTTTTTAGGATGCGTTACTTCTTCTTGTAAAGTGTGTCCAATACGTACATATTTGTCTTTACTCTGCAACACTGTATTTCCTTATAACGTGGTATTCTTACATATTCTTTTGAGAGAAAACTATCCCGTGCTTTCCCGTTTTAGGCTACACACTTAGACATACAGGCAACACCAAAGCTTTTCGAATTACAACGTGTTGTTTATGAAAAACAAGATAATTTCGCACGATGCGGGATTTCCTTAAAACGTGGTTTTCTGAAACATTTTGACGAAAGAAAATTCTTCAGTGTGTTTTCTTTTGAGGCTACACATTTAGACGTACACGCCACACCAAATCCTTTCGAGTTACCACGTGTTGTTTAGGAGATACAAGCTAACTTTGTACGATGCATTATTTCTTCTCATAAAGTGTTTCTAATATGTACGTATTTGTCTTTACTCTGCAACACTGTATTTCCTTATAAAGTTGTATTCTTACATATTCTTTCGAGAGAAAACTCTCCTGTGCGTTCTCTTTAGAGGCTACACGCTTAGACATACACGCAACGCCAAAGCATTTCGAGTTACAATGTGTTGTTTAGGAAAACAAGATAATTTCGCACGACGCGAGATTTCCATAAAACGTGGTTTTCTGAAAAATTTTGAGGGAAGAAAGTTATCCTGTGGGTTCTCTTTTGAGGTTACACATGTAGAGGTACGAGCCACACCAAATCTTTTCGAGTTACAACGTGTTGTTTAGGAGATACAAGCTAATTTTTTACGATGCGTTACTTCTTCTCTTAAAGTGTTTCCAATAGTATTTGTCTTTACTCTGCAACCCTGTATTTCCTTATAACGTGGTATTCTTACATATTCTTTCGAGAAAAAAGTCTCCTGTGCCTTCTCTTTTGAGGCTACACGCTTAGACATACACGCAACACCAAAGCTTTCGAGTTACAACGTGTTGTTTAGGAAAAACAAGATAATTTCGCACGATGCGAGATTTCCTTAAAACGTGGTTTCTGACAAATTTTGATGAAAGAAAATTCTCCTGTGGGTTCTCGTTTGAGGCTACACTTTTAGACGTATACGTCACACCAAATCTTTTCGAGTTACAACGTGTTGTTTAGGAGATACAAGGTAATTTTGAACGATGCATTATTTTTTCTCGTAAAGTGTTTCCAATATGTACTTATTTGTCTTTACTCTGCAAAATTGTATTTCCTTATAACATGGTATTCTTACATATTCTTTTGAGAGAAAACTCTCCTGTGCCTTCTCTTTTCAGGCTACACACTTACACATACACGGAACACCAATGCTTTTCGAGTTACAACATGTTGTTTAGGAAAAAGAAGATGATTTCGCACGATGCGGGATTTCCTTAAAACGTGGTGTTCTGAAAAATTTTGAAAAAAGAAAATTCTCCTGTGTGTTCTCTTTTGAGGCTACACGTTTAGACGTACATGCCACACCAAATCCTTTCGAGTTACCTCGTAAAGTTTAGGAGATACAAGCTAATTTTGTACGATGCGTTATTTCTTCTGGTAAAGTGTTTCCAATATGTACTTATTTTTCTTTACTCTGCAAAATTGTATTTCCTTATAACGTGGTATTCTTACATATTCTTTCGAGAGAAAACTCTCCTGTGCCTTCTCTTTTGAGGCTCCACGCTTACACATACACGCAACACCAAAGCTTTTTGAGTTACAACATGTTGTTTAGAAAAAGAAGATGATTTCCCACGATGCGGGATTTCCTTAAAACGTGGTTTTCTGAAAAATTTTGAAGAAAGAAAATTCTCCTGTAGGTTCTCTTTTGAGGCTACACGTTTAGACGTGCATGCCACACCAAATCTTTTCGAGTTACAACGTGTTGTTTAGGAGACAAAACCTAATTTTTTACGATGCGTTAATTCTTCTCGTAATGTGTTTCCAATACATACGTATTTGTCTTTACTCTGCAACATTGTATTTCCTTATAACGTGGTATTCTTACATATTCTTTTGAGAGAAAACTATCCTGTGCGTTCTCTTTTGAGGTTACACACTTAGACATTGACGCAACACCAAACCTTTTCGAGTAAGAACGTGTTATTTAGGAAAAACAATATAATTTCGCACGATGCGAGATTTCCTTAAAACGTGGTTTCTGACAAATTTTGATGAAAGAAAATTCACCTGTGGGTTCTCTTTTGAGGCTATACATTTAGACGTACACGTCACACCAAATCCTTTTGAGTTACAACGTGTTGTTTAGGAGATACAAGCTAATTTTGTATGATGCGTTATTTCTTCTTGTAAAGAGTTTCCAATATGTACTTATTTGTCTTTATTCTGAAAAATTGTATTTCCTTATAACGTGGTATTCTTACATATTCTTTCGAGAGAAAACTCTCCTGTGCCTTCTCTTTTGAGGCTCCACGCTTAGACATACACGCAACACTAAAGCTTTTCGAGTTACAACATGTTTTTTAGGAAAAAGAAGGTGATTTCGCACGATGCGGGATTTCCTTAAAACGTGGCTTTCTGAAAAATTTTAACGAAAGAAAATTCTCCTGTGGGTTCTCTTTTGAGGCTACACGTTTAGACGTACAAGCCACACCAAATCTTTTCCAGTTACAACGTGTTGTTTAGGAGATACAAGCTAATTTTGTACGATGCGTTATTTCTTCTCGTAATGTGTTTCCAATATGTACGTATTTGTCTTTACTCTGCAACACTGTATTTCCTTATAACATGGTATTCTTACATATTCTTTCGAGAAAAAACTCTCCTTTACATTCTCTTTTGAGGCTACATGTTTAGACATACACGCAACACCAAAGCTTTTCAAGTTACAACGTGATGTTTAGGAAAAACAAGATAATTTCGCATGTTGCGAGATTTCCTTAAAACGTGGTTTCTGACAAATTTTGATGAAAGAAAATTCACCTGTGGGTTCTCTTTTGAGGCTATACATTTAGACGTACACGTCACACCAAATCCTATTGAGTTACAACGTGTTGTTTAGGAGATACAAGCTAATTTTGTATGATGCGTTATTTCTTCTTGTAAAGTGTTTCCAATATGTGCTTATTAGTCTTTATTCTGAAAAATTGTATTTCCTTATAACGTGTTATTCTTACATATTCTTTCGAGAGAAAACTCTCCTGTGCCTTCTCTTTTGAGGCTCCTTGCTTAGACATACACGCAACACTAAAGCTTTTCGAGTTACAACATGTTTTTTAGGAAAAAGAAGGTGATTTCGCACGATGCGGGATTTCCTTAAAATGTGGCTTTCAGAAAAATTTTAACGAAAGAATATTCTCCTGTGGGTTCTCTTTTGAGGCTACACGTTTAGACGTACAAGCCACACCAAATCTTTTCCAGTTACAACGTGTTGTTTAGGAGATACAAGCTAAATTTGTAAGATGCGTTATTTCTTCTCGTAATGTGTTTCCAATATGTACGTATTTGTCTTTACTCTGCAACACTGTATTTCCTTATAACGTGGTATTCTTACATATTCTTTCGAGAAAAAACTCTCCTTTACATTCTGTTTTGAGGCTACATGCTTAGACATACAAGCAACACCAAAGCTTTTCGAGTTACAACGTGTTGTTTAGGAAAAACAAGATAATTTCGCATGATGCGAGATTTCCTTAAAACATGGTTTCTGACAAATTTTGATGAAAGAAAATTCTCTTGTGGGTTCCCTTTTGATGCTACACGCTTAGACGTACACGTCACACCAAATCTTTTCGAGTTACAACGTGTTGTTTAGGAGACACAAGCTAATTTTGTACGATGCGTTATTTCTTCTTGTAAAGTGTTTCCAATATGTACTTATTGGTCTTTACTCTGCAAAATTGTATTTCCTTATAACGTGGTATTCTTACATAATCTTTCGAGAGAAAACTCTCCTGTGCCTTCTCTTTTGAGGCTCCACGCTTACACATACACGCAACACCAAAGCTTTTCGAGTTACAACATGTTGTTTAGGAAAAAGAAGATGATTTCGCACGATGCGGGATTTCCTTAAAACGTGGCTTTCTGAAAAATTTTGACCAAAGAAAATTCTCCTGTGGGTTCTCTTTTGAGGCTACACGTTTAGACGTACACGGCACACCAAATCTTTTCGAGTTACAACGTGTTGTTACGGAGATACAAGGTAATTTTGTAAGATGAGTTACTTCTTCTCTTAAAGTGTTTCCAATACGTTCTTATTTGTCTTTACTCTGCAACACTGTATTTCCTTATAACGTGGTATTCTTACATATTCGTTCGAGAGAAAACTATCCTGTGTGTTCCCTTTTTAGTCTACACACTTAGACATACAGGCAACACCACAGCTTTCTGAGTTACAACGTGTTGTTTATGAAAAACAAGATAATTTCGCACGATGCGGGATTTCCTTAAAACGTAGTTTTCTGAAAAATTTTGACGAAAGAAAATTCTTCAGTGGGTTCTCTTTTGAGGCTACACGTTTAGACGTACACGCCACACCAAATCCTTTCGAGTTACCACGTGTGGTTTAGGAGATACAAGCTAATATTTTAAGATACGTTATTTCTTCTCATTAAGTGTTTCCAACATGTACGTATTTGTCTTTACTCTGCAACACTGTATTTCCTTATAACTTTGTATTCTTACATATTCTTTCGAGAGAAAACTCTCCTGTGCGTTCTCTTTAGAGGCTACACGCTTAGACATACAAGCAACGCCAAAGCTTTTCGAGTTACAATGTGTTGTTTAGGAAAAACAAGATAATTACGCACGATGCGAGATTTCCATAAAACGTGGTTTTCTGAAAAATTTTGACCAAAGAAAGTTCTCCTGTGGGTTCTCTTTTGAGGCTACACATGTAGAGGTACGAGACACACCAAATCTATTCGAGTTACAACGTGTTGTTTAGGAGATACAAGCTAATTTTGCACGATGCGTTATTTCTTCTCTTAAAGTGTTTCCAGTAGTATTTGTCTTTACTCTGCAACAATGTATTTCCTTATAACATGGTATTCTTACATATTCCTTCGAGAGAAAACTCGCCTGTGCGTTCTCTTTTGAGGCTACACGCTTAGACAAACACGCAACGCCAAAGCTTTTCGAGTTACAACGTGTTGTTTAGGAAAACAAGATAATTTCGCACGATGCAGGATTTCCATAAAACGTGGTTTTCTGAAAAATTTTGACGAAAGAAATGTCTCCTGTCTGTTCTATTTTGAGGCTACACGTGTAGAAGTACGAGCCACACCAAATCTTTTCGAGTTACCACGTGTTGTTTAGGAGATACAAGCTAATTTTGTACGATGTGTTATTTCTTCTCTTAAAGTGTTTCCAATACTTACGTAGTTGTCTTTACTCTGCAACACTGTATTCCCTTATAACGTGGTATTCTTACATATTCTTTGGAGAGAAAACTCTCCTGTGCGTTCTCTTTTGAGGCTACACGCTTAGACATACACGAAACGCCAAAGCATTTCGAGTTACAATGTGTTGTTTAGGAAAAACAAGATAATTCCGCACTATGCGAGATTTCCATAAAACGTGGTTTTCTGAAAAATTTTGACCAAAGAAAGTTCTCCTATGGGTTATCTTTTGAGGCTACACGTGTAGAGGTACGAGCCACACCAAATCTACTCGAGTTACAAAGTGTTGTTTAGGAGATACAAGCTAATTTTTTATGATGCTTTATTTCTTCTCTTAAAGTGTTTCCAGTAGTATTTGTCTTTACTCTGCAACACTGTATTTCCTTATAACATGGTATTCTTACATATTCTTTCGAGAGAAAACTTGCCTGTGCGTTCTCTTTTGAGGCTACACACTTAGACAAATATGCAACGCCAAAGCTTTTCGAGTAACAACGTGTTGTTTAGGAAAACAAGATAATTTCGCACGATGCGAGATTTCCATAAAACGTGGTTTTCTGAAAAATTTTGATGAAAGAAAATTCTCCTGTGGGTTCTCGTTTGAGGCTACACTTTTAGACGTACACGTCACACCAAATATTTTCGAGTTACAACGTGTTGTTTAGGAGATACAAGCTAATATTGTAAGATGCGTTATTTCTTCTCATAAAGTGTTTCCAATATGTACTTATTTGTCTTTACTCTGCAAAATTGTATTTCCTTATAACGTGGTATTCTTACATATTCTTTCGAGAGAAAACTCTCCAGTGCCTTCTCTTTTGAGGCTCCACGCTTACACATACACGCAACACCAAAGCTTTTTGAGTTACAACATGTTATTTAGGAAAAAGAAGATGATTTCGCACAATGCGGGATTTCCTTAAAAAGTGGTTTTCTGAAAAATATTGAAGAAAGAAAATTCTCCTGTGGGTTCTCTTTTGAGGCTACACGTTTAGACGTACACGCCACACCAAATCCTTTCAAGTTACCACGTGTTGTTTAGGAGATACAAGCTAATTTTGTACGATGCATTATTTCTTCTCGTAAAGTGTTTTCAATACGTACTTATTTGTCTTTAATCTGCAACACTGTATTTCCTTATAACGTGGTATTCTTACGTATTATTTCTAGGGAAAACTCTCATGTGCGTTCTCTTTGAGGCGACACGCTTAGACAAACACGCAATGCCAAAGCTTTTCGAGTTACAATGTGTTGTTTAGGAAAAACGAGATAATTTAGCACGATGCGAGATTTCCATAGAAGGTGGTTTTCTGAAAAATTTTGACGAATGAAAGTTCTCCTGTGGGTTCTCTTTTGAGGCTACACGTGTAGAGGTACGAGCCACACCAAATCTTTTCGAATTACAATGTGTTGTTTAGGACATACAAGCTAATTTTTTACGATGTGTTAATTATTCTCATAAAGTGTTTCCAATAAGTACCTATTTGTCTTTGCAACATTATATTTCCTTATAACGTGGTATTCTTACATATTCCTCCGAGAGAAAACGATCCTGTGCGTTCCATTTTGAGGCTACACACTTAGACATACAGGCAACACCAAAGCTTTTCGAGTTACAACGTGTTGTTTATGGAAAACAAGATAATTTCGCACGATGCAGGATTTCCTTAAAACGTGGTTTTCTGACAAATTTTGACGAAGGAAAATTCTCCTGTGGCTTCTCTTTTGAGGCTACACGTTTAGACGTGCATGCCACACCAAATCATTTCGAGTTACCACGTGTTGTTTAGGAGATACAAGCTAATTTTGTATGATGCGTTATTTCTTTTCGTAAAGTGTTTCCAATACGTACATATTTGTCTTTACTCTGCAACACTGTATTTCCTTATAACGTTGTATTCTTACATGTTCTTTCGAGAGAAAACTCTCCTGTGCATTCCCTTTAGAGGCTATATGCTCAGACATACACGCAACACTAAAGCTTTTCGAATTACAATGTGTTGTTTAGGAAAAACAAAATAATTTTTACGATGCGGGATTTCCTTAAAACGTGGTTTTCTGACAAATTTTGACGAAAGAAAGTTCTCCTGTGGGTTCTCTTTTGAGGCTACACGTGTAGACGTACGAGCCACACCAACTATTTTTGAGTTACAACGTGTTGTTTAGGAGATACAAGCAAATATTGTACGATGTGTTATTTCTTCTCGTAAAGTGTTTCCAAAACGTACATATTTGTCATTACTCTGCAACACTGTATTTCCTTAAAACATGGTATTCTTACATATTCTTTCGAGGGAAAACTCTCCTGTGCATTCTCTTTTGAGGCTACACGATTAGACAAACACGCAACACCAAAGCTTTTCGAGTTAAAACATGTTGTTTAGGAAAAAGAAGATGATTTCGCACGATGCGGGATTTCCTTAAAACCTGGTTTTCTGAAAATTTTTTACGAAAGAAAATTCTCCTGTGGGTTCTCTTTTGAGGCTACATATTTAAACGTACATGCCACCAAATCTTTTCGAGTTACAACATGTTGTTTAGGAGAGACAAGCTAATATTTTATAATGCGTTAATTCTTCTTGTAACGTGTTTCCAATATGTACGTATTTGTCTTTACTCTGCAACATTGTATTTCCTTATAACGTGATATTCTTACATATTCTTTCGAGAGAAAACTATCCTGTGCGTTCCCTTTTGAGGCTAAACACTTAGACATAGAGGCAACACCATAGCTTTTCGAGTTACAACGAGTTGTTTATAAAAAACAAGATAATTTCGCACGATGCCTGATTTCCTTAAAACATGATTTTCTGACAAATTTTGACGAAAGAAAATTACTCTGTGGGTTCTCTTTTGAGGCTTCACGTTTAGACATGCACGCCACACCTAATCCTTTCGAGTTAACACGTGTTGTTCAGGAGATACATGCTAATTTTGTACGATGCGTTATTTCTTCTCGTAAAGTGTTTCCAATACGTACGTATTTGTCTTTACTCTGCAACACTGTATTTCCTTATAACGTGGTATTCTTGCATATTCTTTCGAGAGAAAACTATCCTGTGTGTTCCCTTTTGAGGCTACACACTGAGACATACAGGCAACACCAAAGCTTTTCGAGTTACAACGTGTTGTTTATGAAAAACAAGATAATTTCGCACGATGCGGGATTTCCTTAAAACTTGGTGTTCAGACAAATTTTGACGAAAGAAAATTCTCCTGTGTCTTCTCTTTTGAGGCTACACATTTAGGCGTACGAGCCACACCAAATATTTCGAGTTACAACTTGTTGTTTAGGAGATAATAGCAAATTTTGTACGATGCGTTATTTCTTCTTGTAAAGTGTTTCCAATAAGTACTTATCTGTCTTTACTCTGCAACACTGTATTTCCTTATAACGTGGTATTCTTACATATTCTTTCGAGGGAAAACTCTCCTGTGCGTTCTCTTTTGAGGCTACATTCTTAGACATACACGCAACGCCAAATCTTTTCGAGTTACAAAGTGTTGTTTAGGAAAAACAAGATAATTTCGCACGATGCGAGATTTCCATAAAACGTGGTTTTCTGAAAAATTTTGACCACAGAAAGTTCTCCTGTGGGTTCTCTTTTGTGGCTACATGTTTAGACGTACACGTCACACCAAATCTTTTCGAGTTACAACGTGTTGTTTAGGAGATACAAGGTAAACTTGTACGATGAGTTATTTCTTCTCATAAAGTGTTTCCAATATGTACTTATTTGTCGTTACTCTGCAAAATTGTATTTCCTTATAACGTGGTATTCTTACATATTCTTTCAAGAGAAAACTCTCCTGTGCCTTCTCTTTTGAGGCTCCACGCTTACACATACAAGCTACAGCAAAGCTTTTCGAGTTACAACATGTTGTTTAGGAAAAAGAAGATGATTTAGCATAATGCGGGATTTCCTTAAAACGAGGTTTTCTGAAAAATTTTGACGAAAGAAAATTCTCCTGTGGGTTCTCTTTTGAGGCTACACATTTAGACATACAGGACACACCAAATCATGTCGAGTTACAACGTGTTGTTTAGGAGATACAAGCTAATTTTTTACGATGTGTTAATTATTCTCATAAAATGTTTCTAATGCATACGCATTTGTCTTTACTCTGCAACATTGTATTTCCTTATAACGTGGTATTCTTACATATTCTTTCGATAGAAAACTATCCTGTGTGTTCCCCTTTGAGGCTACACACTTAGACATACAGGCAACACCAAAGCTTTTCGAGTTACAACGTGTTGTTTATGAAAAACTAGATAATTTCGCACGATGCGGGATTTCCATAAACGTGGTGTTCTGACACATTTTGACGAAAGAAAATTCTCCTGTGGGTTCTCTTTTGAGGCTACACGTTTAGAGGTACATGCCACACCAAATCCTTTCGAGTTACCACGTGTTGTTTAGGAGATACAAGCTAATTTTGTACGATGCGTTATTTCTTCTTGTAAAGTGTTTCCAAACGAACGTATTTGTCTTTACACTGCAACACTGTATTTCCTTATAATGTTGAATTCTTACATGTTCTTTCGAGAGAAAACTCTCCTGTGCATTCTCTTTAGAGGCTACATGCTCACTCATACACGCAACACCAAAGCTTTTCGAGTTACAACGTGTTGTTCAGGAAAAACAAGATAATTTTGCACTATGCGGGATTTCCTTAAAACGTGGTTTTCTGACAAATTTTGACGAAAGAAAGTTCTCCTGTGGGTTGTCTTTTGAGGCTACAGGTTTAGACGTACATGCCACACCAAATCTTTTCGAGTTACAACTTGTTGTTTAGGAGATACAAGCAAATTTTGTACGATGCGTTATTTCTTCTTGTAAAGTGTTTCTGATACGTACTTAATTGTCTTTACTCTGCAACACTGTATTTCCATATAACGTGGTATTCTTACATATTCTTTTGAGGGAAAACTCTCCTGTGCGTTCTCTTTTGAGGCTACATGCTTAGACATATAGGCAACGCCAAGGCTTTTCGAGTTACAACATGTTGTTTATGAAAAACAAGATAATTTCGCACGATGCGGGATTTCCTTAAAACGTGGTTTTCTGACAAATTTTGACGAAAGAAAATTCTCCTGTGGGTTCTCTTTTGAGGCTACACGTTTAGAGGTACACGCCACACAAAATCCTTTCGAGTTACCACGTGTTGTTTAGGAGATACAGCTAATTTTGTATGATGCATTATTTCTTCTCGTAAAGTGTTTCCAATACGTACGTATTTGTCTTTACTCTGCAACACTGTATTTCCTTATAATGTTGTATTCTTACATGTTCTTTCGAGAGAAAACTCTCCTGTGCATTGTCTTTAGAGGCTACATGCTCACACATACACGCAATACCAAAGCTTTTCGAGTTACAACGTGTTGTTAGGAAAAACAAGATAATTTTTAAAGATGCGGGATTTCCTTAAAACTTGGTTTCTGACAAATTTTGACGAAAGAAAGTTCTCCTGTGGGTCATCTTTTGAGGCTACACGTTTAGACATACATGCCACACCAAATCTTTTCGAGTTACAACTTCTTGTTTAGGAGATACAAGCAAATTTTGTACGATGCGTTATTTCTTCTTGGAAAGTTTTTCCAATACGTTCTTATTTGTCTTTAATCTGCAACACTGTATTTCTTATAACGTGGTATTCTTACATATTCTTTCGAGGGAAAACTCTCCTGTGCGTTCTCTTTTGAGGCTACATGCTTAGACATACACGCAACGCCAAAGCTTTTCGACTTACAACGTGTTGTTTAGGAAAAACAAGATAATTTCCCACGATGCGAGATTTCCTTAAAACGTGGTTTCTGACAAATTTTGATGAAAGAAAATTCTCCTGTGGGTTCTCTTTTGAGGCTACACGTTTAGACATACACGTCACACCAAATCTTTTCGAGATACAACGTGTTGTTTAGGAGATACAAGTTAATTTTGTATGATGCGTTATTTCTTCTCGTAAAGTGTTTCCAATATGTACTTATTTGTCTTTACTCTGCAAAATTGTATTACCTTATAACGTGGTATTCTTACATATTCTTTCGAGAGAAAATGCTCCTGTGCCTTCTCTTTTGAGGCTCCACGCTTAGACATACACGCAACACTAAAGCTTTTCGAGTTGCAACATGTTTTTTAGGAAAAAGAAGATGATTTCGCACGATGCAGGATTTCCTTAAAACGTGGTTTTCTGAAAAATTATAACGAAAGAAAATTCTCCTGTGGGTTCTCTTTTGAGGCTACACGTTTAGACGTACACGCCACACCAAATCTTTTCGAGTTACAACGTGTTGTTTAAGAGATACAACCTAATTTTTTACGATGTGTTATTTCTTCTTGTAAAGTGTTTCCAATAAGTACTTATCTGTCTTTAATCTGCAACACTGTATTTCCTTATAACGTGGTATTCTTACATATTGTTTCGAGGGAAAACTCTCCTGTGCATTCTCTTTTGAGGCTACATGCTTAGACATACACGCAACGCCAAAGCTTTTCGAGTTACAAAGTGTTGTTTAGGAAAAACAAGATAATTTCGCACGATGCGAGATTTCCATAAAACGTGGTTTTCTGAAAAAATTTGACGAAAGAAAGTTCTCCTGTGGGTTCTCTTTTTAGGCTACATGTTTAGACGTACACGTCACACCAAATCTTTTCGAATTACAACGTGTTGTTTAGGAGAAACAAGCCAATTTTGTACGATGCGTTATTTCTTCCCATAAAGTGTTTCCAATAAGTTCTTATTTGTCTTTACTCTGCAAAATTGTATTTCCTTATAACGTAGTATTCTTACATATTCTTCCGAGAGAAAACTCTCCTGTGCCTTTTCTTTTGAGGCTACACGCTTACACTTACACGCACCACCAAAGCTTTTCGAGTTACAACGTGTTGTTTATTAAAAAGAAGATGATTTCGCATGATGCGGGATTTCCTTAAAACGAGGTTTTCTGAAAAATTTTGACGAAAGAAAATTCTCCTGTGGGTTCTCTTTTGAGGCTACACATTTAGACGTACAGGCCACACCAAATCTTGTCGAGTTACAACGTGTTGTTTAGGAGATACAAGCTAATTTTTTACGATGTGTTAATTATTCTCATAAAGTGGTTCCAATACATACGTATTTGTCTTTACTCTGCAACATTTTATTTCGTTATAACGTGGTATTCTTACATATTCTTTCGATAGAAAACTATCCTGTGCGTTCCCCTTTGAGGCTACACACTTAGACATACAGACAACACCAAAGCTTTTCGAGTTACAACGTGTTGTTTATGAAAAACAAGATAATTTCCCACGATGCGGGATTTCCTTAAAACGTGGTGTTCTGACAAATTTTGACGAAAGAAAATTCTCCTGTGGGTTCTCTTTTGAGGCTACACGTTTAGAGGTACACGCCACACCAAATCCTTTCGAGTTACCACGTGTTGTTTAGGAGATACAAGCTAATTTTGTACGATGCGTTATTTCTTCTCGTAAAGTGTTTCCAAACGTACGTATTTGTCTTTACACTGCAACACTGTATTTTCTTATAATGTTGAATTCTTACATGTTCTTTCAAAAGAAAACTCTCCTGTGAATTCTCTTTAGAGGCTACATGCTCACACATACACGCAACACCAAAGCTTTTCGAGTTACAACGTTGTTCAGGAAAAACAAGATAATTTTGCACTATGCGGGATTTCCTTAAAACGTGGTTTTCTGACAAATTTTGACGAAAGAAAGTTCTCCTGTGGGTTGTCTTTTGAGGCTACAAGTTTAGACCTACGAGCCACACCAAATCTTTTCGAGGTACAACTTGTTGTTTAGGAGATACAAGCAAATTTTGTACGATGCGTTATTTCTTCTTGTAAAGTGTTTCCAATACGTACTTAATTGTCTTTACTCTGCAACACTGTATTTCCATATAACGTGGTATTCTTACATATTCTTTCGAGGGAAAACTCTCCTGTGCGTTCTCTTTTGAGGCTACACGCGTAGACATATAGGCAACGCCAAAGCTTTTCGAGTTACAACGTGTTGTTTATGAAAAACAAGATAATTTCGCACGATGCGGGATTTCCTTAAAACGTGGTTTTCTGACAAATTTTGACGAAAGAAAATTCTCCTGTGGGTTCTCTTTTGAGGCTACACGTTTAGAGGTACACGCCACACCAAATCCTTTCGAGTTACCACGTGTTGTTTAGGAGATACAGCTAATTTTGTACGATGCGTTATTTCTTCTCGTAAAGTGTTTCCAATACGTACGTATTTGTCTTTACTCTGCAACACTGTATTTCCTTATAATGTTGTATTCTTACATGTTCTTTCGAGAGAAAACTCTCCTGTGCATTGTCTTTAGAGGCTACATGCTCACACATACACGCAATACCAAAGCTTTTCGAGTTACAACGTGTTGTTCAGGAAAAACAAGATAATTTTTCACGATGCGGCTTACAACATTAGCTTGTATCTCCTAAACAACACGTTGTAACTCGAAATGAATTGGTGTGGCGTGTACGTCTAAACGTGTAGCCACAAAGGAGAACCCATAGGAGAATTTTCTTTCGTCAAAATTTTTCAGAAAATCACGTTTTAAGGAAATCCCGCATCGTGCAAAATTATCTTTTTTTTTTCCTAAACAACACGTTGTAACTCGAAAAGCTTTCGTGTTGCGTGTATGTCTAAGTGTGTAGCCTCCAAAGAGAAGGCACAGGAGAGTTTTCTCTCGAAATAATATGTAAGAATACCATGTTATAAGGATATAAAGTGTTGCAGAGTAAAGACAAATATGTACGTATTGGAAACACTTTAGGAGAAGAAATAATGCATCGTACAAAATTAGCTTGAATCTCCTAAACAACACGCTGTAACTTGAAGACATTTGGTGTGGCGTGTACATCTTAACGTGGAGCCTCAAAAGAGAACCCACAGGAGAATTTTGGTTCGTGAAAATTTGTCAGAAAACCACGTTTTAAGGAAATCCTGCATAGTGCGAAATATTCTTGTTTTTCCTAAACAACACGTCGTAACTCGAAAAGCTTTGGTGTTGCGTGTATGTCTAAGCGTGTAGCCTCAAAAGAGAACGCAGAGGAGAGTTTTCTCTCGAATGAATAAGTAAGAATACCATGTTATAAGGAATTACAGTGTTGTAGAATAAAGACAAATATGTACATATTGGAAACACTTAAACTTTACGAGAAGAAATAACGCATCGTACAAAATTAGCTTGTATCTCTTAAACAACACTTTGTAACTCGAAAAGCTTTGGTGTTGCGTGCATTTCAAAGCGTGTAGCCTCAAAAGAGAAGACACAGGAGAGTTTTCTCTGGAAAGAATATATAAGAATACCACGTTATAAGGAAATACAGTGTTGCAGAGTAAAGACAAATACATACATATTGGAAACACTTTATGAGAAGAAATAACGCATCGCAAAAATTAGCTTGTATCTCCTAAACAACATTTTGTAACTCGAAAAGATTTGGTGTGGCGTGTACGTCTAAACGTCTAGCCTCAAACGGGAACTCACAGGAAAATTTTCTTTAGTCAACATTTTTCAGAAAACCACGTTTTAAGGAAATCCCGCATTGTGCGAAATTATCTTGTTTTTCCTAAACAACACGTTGTAACTCGAAAAGCTTTGGTGTTGCGTGTATGTCTAAGTGTGTAGCCTCAAAAGAGAACGCACAGGAGAGTTTTCTCTCGAAAGAATATGTAAGAAAACCACGTTATAAGGAATTACAGTGTTTCAGAGTAAAGACAAACATGTACGTATTGGAAACACTATACGAGAAGAAATAACGCATCATAAAAAATTAGCTTGTATCTCCTAAACAACACGTTGTAACCGAAAAGATTTGGTGTGGCATGTACGTCTAAACGTGTAGCCTCAAAAGAGAACCCACAGGAGAATTTTCTTAGGTCAAAATTTGTCAAAAAATCATGTTTTAAGGAAATCCCGCACATTATAAGGAAATACAGTGTTGCAGAGTAAAGACAAATATGTACCTATTGGAAACACTTTACAAGAAGAAATAACGCATCGTACAAAATTAGCTTGTGTCTCCTAAACAACACTTTGTAATTCGAAAAGATTTGGTTTGGCATGTACGTCTAAACGTGTAGCCTCAAAAGAGAAGCCACAGGAGAATTTTCTTTCGTTAAAATTTGTCAGAAAAGAGAACGCACAGGAGAGTTTTCTCTCGAAAGACTATATAAGAATAACACGTTATAAGAAAATACAGTGCTGCAAAGTAAAGACAAATACGTACCTTTTGGAAACACTTAAACTTTACGAGAAGTAAAGCATAGTACAAAATTAGCTTGTATCTCTTAAACAACACGTTGTAACTCGAAAAGCTTTGGTGTTGCGCGCATTTATGAGCATGTAGCCTCAAAAGAGAAGGCACAGGAAGAAAGAATGCATCGCAAAAAATTAGCTCGTATCTCCTAAACAACATGTTGTTACTCGAAAAGATTTGGTGTGGCGTGTACGTCTAAACGTGTAGCCTCAAAAGAGAACACACAGGAGAATTTTCTTTGGTCAAAATTTGTCAGAAAACCTCGTTTTAAGGAAATCCCGCATCCTGCGAAATTATCTTGTTTTTCCTAAACAACACGTTGTAACTCGAAAACTTTGGTGTTGCGTGTATGTCTAATCATGTAGCCTCAAAAGAGAACGCACAGGAGACTTTTCTCTCGAAAGAATATGTAAGAATACCACGTTATAAGGAAATACAGTGATGCAGAGTAAAGACAAATTAGTACGTATTGGAAACACTTTACGAGAAGAAATAATGCATCGTACAAAATTAGCTTGTATCTCCTAAACAACATGTTGTAACTCGAAAAGATTTGGTGTGGCGTGTACGTCTAAACGTGTAGCCTCAAAAGAGAACCCACAGGAGAATTGTTTTTCGATAAAATTTGTCAGAAAACCATGTTTTAAGGAAATCACTCATCGTGAGAAATTATCATGTTTTTCCTAAACAACACGTTGTAACTCGAAAAGCTTTGATGTTGCGTGTATGTCTAAGCGTGTAGCCTCAAAAGAGAACTCACAGGAGAGTTTTCTCTCGAAAGAACATGTAAGAATACCACATTATAAGGAAATACAATTTTGCAGAGTAAAGACAAATACATATGTATTTGAAACACTTTACGAGAAGAAATAACGCATCGTAAAATTTAGTTTGTATCTCCTAAACAACACATTGTAACTCGAAAAGAGTTGGTGTGGCGTGTACGTCTAAACGTGTAGCCTCAAAGGAGAACCCACAGGAGAATTTTCTTTCGTCAAAATTTGTCAGAAAACCACTTATTAAGGAAATCTCGCATCGTGCGAAACTATCTTGTTTTTCCTAAACAACACATTGTAACTCGAAAATTTTTGATGTTGCATGTATGTCTAAGCATGTAGCCTCAAAAGAGAACGCACAGGAGAGATTTCTCTCGAACGAGTATGTAAGAATACCACGTTATAAGGAAATACAGTGTGGCAAATTAAAGATAAATATGTAGCTTTTGGAAACACTTAAACTTTACGAGAAGATATAAAGCATCGTAAAAAATTAGCTTGTATCTCCTAAACAACACGTTGTAACTCGAAAAGATTTGGTGTGGCGTGTACGTCTAAATGTGTAGCCTCAAATGAAAACCCACAGGAGAATTTTCTTTCGTCAAAATTTGTCAGAAAACTACGTTTTAAAGAATTACCGCATCTTGCGAAATTATCTTGTTTTTCCTAAACAACATGTTCTAACTCGAAATGCTTTGGTGTTGCGTGTATGTCTAAGCGTCTAGCCTCAAAAGAGAACGCACAGGAGAGTTTTCTCATGAAAGAATATGTACAAATACCATGTTATAAGGAAATACAATGTTGTAGAGTAAAGACAAATACGTACGTATTGGAAACACTTTAGGAGAAGAAATAACGCATCGTACAAAATTACCTTGTATCTCCTAAACAACACGTTGTAACTCGAAAAGATTTGGTGTGGCGTGTACGTCTGAGCGTGTAGCCTCAAATGAAAACCCACAGGAGAATTTTCTTTCGTCAAAATTTGTCAGAAAACCACGTTTTAAGGAATTCCCGCATCTTGCGAAATTATCTTGTTTTTCATAAACAACACGATCTAACTCGAAATGCATTGGTGTTGCGTGTATGTCTAAGCGTGTAGCCTCAAAATAGAATGCACAGGAGAGTTTTGTCTCGAAAGAATATGTACGAATACCATGTTATAAGGAAATACAGTGTTTTAGAGGAAAGACAAATACGTACGTTTTGGAAACACTTTAGGATAAGAAATAACGCATCGTTCAAAATTAGCTTGTATCTCCTAAACAGCACGTTGTAACTCGAAAATCTTTGGTGTAGCGTGTATGTCTAAGCGTGTAGCCTCAAAAGAGAACGCACAGGAGAGTTTTCTCTCGAAAAAATATGTAAGAATACTACGTCATAAGGATATACAGTGTTGCAAAGTAAAGAAAAATACGTACCTTTTGGAAACACTTAAACGTTACGAGAAGAAATAATGCATCATTGAAAATTAGCTTGTATCTCCTAAACAATACGTTGTAACTCGAGAAGATTTGGTGTTGCGTGTCTGACTAAGCATGTAGCCTCAAAAGAGAGCGCACAGGAGAGTTTTCTCTCGAAAGAATATGTAAGAATACCACGTTATAAGGAAATACAGTGTTGCAGAGTAAAGAAAAATACGTGCATATTGGAAAAACTTTACGAGAAGAAATAACGCATCCTACAAAATTAGCTTGTATCTCCTAAACAACACCTTGTAACTCGAAAGGATTTGGTGTGGCGTGTACGTCAAACGTGTAGCCTCAAAAGAGAACCCACAAGAGAATTTTCTTTGGTCAAAATTTGTCAGAAAACCACGTTTTAAGGAAATCCCGCATCGTGCGAAATTATCTGGTTTTTCCTAAACAACACGTTTTAACTCGAAAAGCTTTGGTGTTGCGTGTATGTCTAAGTGTTTAGCCTAAAAAGAGAATGCACAGGAGAGTTTTCTCTCGAAAGAATATGTAAGAATTCCACGTTATAAGGAAATACAGTGTTGCAGAGTAAAGAAAAATACGTACGTATTGGAAAAACTTTACGAGAAGAAATAACGCATCCTACAAAATTATCTTGTATCTCCTAAACAACACCTTGTAACTCGAAAGGATTTGGTGTGGCATGTATGTCAAATGTGTAGCCTCAAAAGAGAACCCACAGGAGAATTTTCTTTGGTCAAAATTTGTCAGAAAATCACGTTTTAAGGAAATCCCTCATCGTGCGAAATTATATTGTTTTTCCTAAACAATACTTGGTAACTCGTAAAGCTTTGGTGTTGCGTGTATGTCTAAGAGTGTAGCTTCAAAAGAGAACGCACAGGAGAGTTTTCTCTCGAAAGAATACCATGTTATAAGGAAATACAGTGTTGCAGAGTAAAGATCAATAGGTAGTTATTGTAAATACTTTACGAGAAAAAATAACGCATGGTACAAAATTAGCTTGTATCTCTTAAACAACACGTTGTAATTCGAAAATATTTGGTGTGGCGTGTATGTCTAAATGTGTAGCCTCAAAAGAGAACCCACAGGAGAATTTTCTTTCGTCAAAATTTTTCAGAAAACCACGTTTTAAGGTAATCCCTCATTGTGCGAAATTATCTTGTTTTTCCTAAACAGCACAATGTAACTCGAAAAGCTTTGGTGTTGCGTGTATGTCTAAGCATGTAGCATCAAACGAGAGCGCACAGGAGAGTATTCTCTCGAAAGAATATGTAAGAATACCACGTTATAAGGAAATACAGTGTTGCAGAGTAAAGAAAAATACGTACGTATTGGAAAAACTTTATGAGAAGAAATAACGCATCGTACAAAATTAGCTAGTATCTCGTAAACAACACCTTGTAACTCGAAAGGATTTGGTGTGGCGTGTACGTCTAAATGTGTAGCCTCAAAAGAGAACCCAAAGGAGAATTTTCTTTGGTCAAAATTAGACAGAAAACCACGTTTTAAGGAAATCCCGCATCGTGCGAAATTATCTTGTTTTTCCTAAACAACACGTTGTAACTCGAAAAGCTTTGGTGTTGCGTGTATGTCTAAGCGTGTAGCCTCAAAAGAGAACGCACAGGAGAGTTTTCTCTCGAAAGAATATGTAAGAATACCACGTTATAAGGAAATACCGTGTTGAAGAGTAAAGATAAATAGGTAGTTATTGTAAATACCTTACGAGAAGAAATGACGCATGGTACAAAATTAGATTGTATCTCCTAAACAACACGTTGGAATTCGAAAATATTTGGTGTGGCATGTACGTCTAAACGTGTAGCCTCAAAAGAGGACCGACAGGAGAATTTTCTTTCGTCAAAATTTTTCAGAAATCACGTTTTAATGAAATCCCTCATTGTGAGAAATTATCTTGTTTTTCCTAAACAACACGTTGTAACTCGAAAAGCTTTGGTGTTGCCTGTATGTCTAAGCGTGTAGCCTCAAAAGACAATGCACAGGAGAGTTTTCTCTCGAAAGAATATGTAAGAATACAATGTTATAAGGAAATACAGTGTTGCAGAGTAAAGACAAATATGTACGTATTGGAAACACTTTATGAGAAGAAATAAAGCATCGTAAAAATTAAGCTTTTATCTCCTAAACAACACTTTGTAACTCGAAAGATTTGGTGTGGCGTGTACGTCTAAACGTGTAGTCTCAAAAGAGAACCCACAGGAGAATTTTCTTTCGTCAAAATTTGTCAGAAAACCATGTATTAAGGAAATCCCGTATCGTGCAAAATTATCTTGTTTTTCCTAAACAACACATTGTAACTCGAAAAGCTTTGGTGTTGCGTGTACGTCTATGCGTGTAGCCTCAAAAGAGAATGCACAGGAGAGTTTTCTCTCGAAAGAATATGTAAGAATACCACGTTATAAGTAAATACAGTGTTGCAGAGTAAAGATAAATAGGTAGTTATTGTAAATACTTTACGAGAAGAAATAACGCATATTACAAAAGAGTTTTCTCTCGAAAGAATATGTAAGACTACCAAGTTATAAGGAAATACAGTGTTGCAGAATAAAGACAAATATGTACGTATAGAAAACACTTTATGAGAAGAAATAACGCATCGTACAAAATTAGCTTGCATCTCCTAAACAACACGTTGTAACTCGAAAATATTTGGTGTGGTGTGTACGTCTAAACGTGTAGCCTCAAAAAAGAACCCACAGGAGAATTTTCTTCCGTCAAAATTTGTCTGAAAAACATTTTCTAAGGAAATCACGCATCGTGCGAAATTATCTTGTTTTTCCTAAACTACACGTTGCAACTTGAAAAGCTTTGGTGTTGCGTGTATGTCTAAGCATGTAGCCTCAAAAGAGAGCGCACAGGAGAGTTTTCTCTCGAAAGAATATGTAAGAAAACCACATTATAAGGAAATACAGTGTTGCAGAGTAAAGAAAAATACGTACGTATTGGAAAAACTTTACGAGAAGAAATAACGCATTTGTACAAAATTAGCTTGTATCTCCTAAACAACTCGTTGTAACTCGAAAAGATTTGATGTGACGTTTGCATCTAAACATGTAGCCTCAAAAGGGAACCCACAGGAGAATTTTCTTTCGTCAAAATTTTTCAGAATACCATGTTTTACGGAAATCCCACATCATGCGAAATTATCTTGTTTTTCCTAAACAACACGTTGTAACTCGAAAAGCTTTGGTGTTGCGTGTATGTCTAAGCTTGTAGCCTCAAAGGAGAATGCACAGGACAGTTTCCTGCGAAAGAATATGTAAGAATACCACGTTATGAGGAAATACAGTGTTGCAGAGTAAAGAGAAATACCTACACATTGGAAACACTTTACAATAAGAAATAGTGCATTGTAAAAATTAGCTTGTATCTCCTAAACAACACGTTGTAACTCGAAAAGATTTGGTGTGGCGTGCATTTCTAAACGTGTAGCCTCAAAAGAGAACCCACAGGAGAATTTTCGTTGGTCAAAATTTGTCAGAAAACCAGGTTTTATGGAAATCCTGAAAAATTTTGACGAAAGAAAATTCTCCTATGGGTTCTCTTATGAGGCTACACGTTTAGACGTACACGCCACACCAATTCCTTTCGAGTTACAACGTGTTGTTTAGGAGATAGAAGCTAATTTTGTATGATGCGTTATTTCTTCTCGTAAAGTGTTTCCAATACGTATGTATTTGTCTTTACTCTGCAACATTGTATTTCCTAATAACTTGGTGTTCTTACATATTCTTTCAAGAGAAAACTATCCTGTGCCTTCTTTTTTGAGGCTACACACTTAGATATATGCGCAACACCAAAGTTTTTTGAGTTGCAACGTGTGGTTTAGGAAAAACCAGATAATTTCGCAAGATGTGGGATTTCCTTAAAACGTGATTGTCTGAAAAATTTTGAGGAAAGAAAATTCTCCTATGGGTTCTCTTTTGAGGCTACACGTTTAGACGTACACGCCACACCAAATCTTTCCGAGTTACAACGTGTTGTTTAGGAGATACAAGCTAATTTTGTACGATGCGCTATTTCTTCTCGTAAAGTGTTTCCAATACATATGTATTTGTCTTTACTCCGCAAAACTGTATTTCCTTATAATGTGGTATTCTTATATATTCGTTCGAGAGAAAACTCTCCTGTGCCTTCTCTTTTGAGGCTACACACTTAGGCATACACGCAACACGAAAGCTTTTCGAGTAACAACGTGTTGTTTAGGAAAAACAAGATAATTTCGCACGATGCGGGATTTCCTTAAAACGTGATTTTCTGAAAAATTTTGACGAAAGAAAATTCTCCTATGGGTTCTCTTTTGAGGCTACATGTTTAGACGTACACGCCACACCAAATCTTTTCGAGTTACAACGTGTTGTTTAGGAGATACAAGCTAATTTTGTACGATGCGTTATTTCTTCTCGTAAAGTGTTTCCAATAGGTACGTATTTGTCTTTACTCTGCAACACTGTATTTCCTATTAACGTGGTATTCTTACATATTCTTTCGAGAGAAAACTCTCCTGTGCCTTCTCTTTTGAGGTTACACACTTAGACATACACGCAACATGAAAGCTTTTCGAGTTACAAGGTGTTGTTTAGGAAAATCAAGATAATTTCGCACGATGCGGGATTTCCTTAAAATGTGATTTTCTGAAAAATTTTGACGAAAGAAAATTCTCCTATAAGTTCTCTTTTGAGGCTACACGTTTAGACGTACACGCCACACCAAATCTTTTCGAGTTACAACGTGTTGTTTAGGAGATATAAGCAAATATTTTATGATGCGTTATTTCTTCTCGTAAACTGTTTCCAATACGTACGTATTTGTCTTTACTCTGCAACACTGTATTTCCTTATAACGTGGTATTCTTACATATTCTTTCGAGAGAAAACTCTCCTGTGTGTTCTCTTTGAGGCTACATGCTTAGACATACACGCAACACCAAAGATTTTCGAGTTACAACGTGTTGTTTAGGAAAAACAAGATAATTTCGCACGATATGGGATTTCGTTAAAACCTGGTTTTCTGACAAATTTTGACCAAAGAAAATTCTCCTGTGGGTTCTCTTTTGAGGCTACACGTTTAGAGGAATATGCCACACCAAATCTTTTTGAGTTACAACGTGTTGTTTTGGAGATACAAGCTAATTTTGTAAGATATGTTATTTCTTCTCCTAAAGTGTTTCCAATACATACGTATTTGTCTTTATTCTGCAACACTGTATTTCCTTATAACGTGGTATTCTTGCATATTATTTTGAGAGAAAACTCTCCTGTGCCTTCTCTTTTGAGGCTACATGCTTAGACATACACGAAACACCAAAGCTTTTCGAGTTACAACGTGTTGTTTAGGAAAAACAAGATAATTTCGCATGATGCGGGATTTCCTTAAAACGTGGTTTTCTGACAAATTTTGACGAAAGAAATTTCTCCTGTGGGTTCTCTTTTGAGGCTACATGTTTAGACGTACACACCATGCCAAATATTTTCGAGTTACAACGTGTTCTTTAGGAGAAACAAGCTAATTTTGTACGATGCATTATTTCTTCTCGTAAAGTGTTTCCAATACGTACGTATTTGTCTTTATTTTGCAACACTGTATTTCCTTATAACGTGGTATTCTTATATATTCTTTCAAGAGAAAACTCTCCTGTGCATTCTCTTTTGAGGCTACATGCTTAGACATACACGAACACCAAAGCTTTTTGAGTTACAACGTGTTGTTTAGGAAAAACAAGATAAGTTCGCACGATGAGGGATTTCCTTAAAACGTGGTTTTCTGACAAATTTTGAAGAAAGAAAATTCTCCTGTGGGTTCTCTTTTGAGGCTACACTTTTAAACGCACACGCCACACCAAATATTATCGAATTACAACGTGTTGTTTAGGAGATACAAGCTAATTTTGTACCCTGCGTCATTTCTTCTCGTATAGTATTTACAATTACTACCTATTTATCTTTACTCTGCAACACTGTATTTCCTTATAACGTGGTATTCCTACATATTCTTTCGAGAGAAAACTCTCCTGTGTCCTCTTTTGAGGCTACACGCTTAGACATACACGCAACACCAAAGCTTTTCGAGTTACAACGTGTAGTTTAGGAAAAACAAGGTAATTTCTCACGATGAGGTATTTCCTTAGAACATGGTTTTCTGACAAATTTTGACGAAAGAAAATTCTCTTGTGGGTTCTCTTTTGAGGCTACACATTTAGACGTACACGCCACACAAAATCTTTTCGAATTACAACATGTTAGTTAGGAGATACAAGCTAATTTTGTACGATGCGTTATTTCTTCTCGTAAAGTGTTTCCAATACGTACGTATTTGTCTTTATGCTGCAACACTGTATTTCCTTATAACGTGGTATTCTTACATATTCTTTCGACAGAAACTCTCCTGTGAATTCTCTTTTGAGGCCACACGCATAGACATACACGCAATACCAAAGCTTTTCGAATTACAACGTGTTGTTTAGGAAAAACAAATAATTTCGCACGATGCGGGATTTCCTTAAAACGTGGTTTTCTGACAAATTTTGACGAAAGAAAATTCTCCTGTTGGTTCTCTTTTGAGGCTACAAGTTTAGACTTACATGCCAAAGCAAATCTTTTCGAGTTACAACGTGTTGTTTAGGAGATAAAAGCTAATTTTTAATAATGCATTATTTCTTCTCGTAAAGTGTTCCCAATATGTACGTATTTGTCTTTACTCTGCAAAATTGTATTTCCTAATAGCGTGGTGTTCTTACATATTCTTTCGAGAGAAAACTCTCCTGTCCCTTCTCTTTTAAGGCTCCACGTTTAGACATACACGCAACACTAAAGTTTTTCGAGTTACAACATGTTGTTTAGGAAAAAGAAGATGATTTCGCACGATGCAGGATTTCCTTAAAACGTGGTTTTCTCAAAAATTTTGAAGAAAGAAAATTCTCCTGTGGGTTCTCTTTTGAGGCTACACGTTTAGACATACACGCCACACCAGATCTTTTTGAGTTACAACGTGTTGTTTAGGAGATACATGTTAATTTTTTACTATGCGTTAATTATTCTAGTAAAGTGTTTCCAATACGTACGTGTTTATCTTTACTCTACAACACTGTATTTCCTTATAACGTGGTATTCTTACATATTCTTTCGAGAGAAAACTCTCCTTTGCGTTCTCTGTTGAGGCTACACGCTTAGACATACATGCAACACCAAAGCTTTTCGAGTTACAACGTGTTGTTTAGGAAAAACAAGATAATTTCGCACGATGCGAGATTTCCTTAAAACGTGGTTTCTGACAAATTTTGATGAAAGAAAACTCTCCTGTGGGTTCTCTTTTGAGGGTACACGTTTAGACATACACGTCACACCAAATGTTTTCGAGTAACAACGTGTTGTTTAGGAGATACAAGCTAATTTTGTAAGATGCGTTATTTCTTCTCGTAAAGTGTTTCCAATATGTACTTATTTGTCTTTACTCATCAAAATTTTATTTCCTTATAACGTGGTATTCTTACATATTCTTTCAAGAGAAAACTCTCCTGTGCCTTCTCTTTTGAGGCTCCACGCTTAGACATACACGCAACACCAAAGCTTTTCGAGTTACAACTTGTTGTTTAGGAAAAAGAAGATGATTTCGCACGATGCGGGATTTCCTTAAAACGTGGCTTTCTGAAAAATTTTAACGAAAGAAAATTCTCCTGTGGGTTCTCTTTTGAAGCTACACATTTAGACGTACACGCCGCACCAAATCTTTTCGAGTTACAACGTGTTGTTTAGGAGATACAAGCTAATTTTGTACGATGCGTTATTTCTTCTCCTAAAGTTTTCCAATACGTACATATTTTTCTTTACTCTGCAACACTGTATTTCCTTATAACTTGGTATTCTTACATATTCTTTTGAGAGAAAACTATCCTGTGCGTTCCCTTTGAGGCTACACACTTAGACATACAGGCATCACCAAAGCTTTTCGAGTTACAACGTGTTGTTTATGAAAATCAAGATTATTTCGCACGATGCGTGATTTCCTTAAAATGTGGTTTTCTCACAAATTTTGACGAAAGAAAATTATCCTGTGGGTTCTCTTTTGAGGTTACACGTTTAGATGTACATGCCACACCAAATCCTTTCGAGTTACCACGTGTTGTTTAGGAGATACAAGCTAAATTTTTATGATGCGTTATTTCTTCTCGTAAAGTGTTTCCAATACGTACTTATTTCTCTTTACTCTGCAACATTGTATTTCCCTATAACGTGGTATTCTTACATATTCTTTCGAGGGAAAACTCTCCTGTGTGTTCTCTTTTGAGGCTACATGCTTAGGCATACACGCAACGCCAAAGCTTTTCGAGTTACAACGTTTTGTTTAGGAAAAACAAGATAATTTCGCACGATGCGAGATTTCCATAAAACGTGGTTTTCTGAAAAATTTTGACCAAAGAAAGTTCTCCTATGCATTCTCTTTTGAGGCTACACGTGTAGTCGTACGAGCCAAAACAAATCTTTTCGAGTTACAACGTGTTGTTTAGAAGATACAAGCTAATTTTTTACGATGCATTATTTCTTCTCTTAAAGTGTTTCCAATACGTACGTATTTGTCTTTACTCTGCAACACTGTATTTCCTTATAACGTGGTATTCTTACATATTCTTTCGAGAGAAAACTCTCCTGTGCGTTCTCTTGTGAGGCGACACGATTAGACATACACGCAACAGCAAAGCTTTTCGAGATACAACATGTTGTTTAGGAAAAACAAGATAATTTCGCACGATGCAAGATTTCCTTAAAACGTGGTTTCTGACAAATTTTGATGAAAGAAAATTCTCCTGTGTGTTCTCTTTTGAGGCTACACGTTTAGACGCACACGCCACACCAAATATTTTCGAGTTACAACGTGTTGTTTAGGAGATACAAGCTAATTTTTTATGATGCGTTGTTTCTTCTCCTAAAGTGTTTCCAATACGTACGTACTTGTCTTTACTCTGCAACACTGTAGTTCCTATTTACGTGGTATTCTTACATATCCTTTTGAGAGAAAACTCTCCGTTGCCTTCTCTTTTAAGGCTACACGCTAAGTCTTACACGAAACACCAAAGGTTTTCGAGTTACAACGTGTTGTTTAGGAATAACCAGATAATTTCGCATGATGCGGGATTTCCTTAAACCGTGGTTTTCTGACAAATTTTGACGCAAGAAAATTCTCCTGTGGGTTCTCTTTTGAGGCTACACGTTTAGAAGTACACGCCACACCAAATCATTTCTAGTTACAACGTGCTGTTAAGAGATACAAGCTAATTTTGTACGATGCATTATTTCTTCTCGTAAAGTTTAAGTGTTTCCAATATGTATGGATTTGTCTTTATTCTGCAACACTGTATTTCCTTATAACGTGGTATTGTTACATATTGTTTCCAGAGAAAACTCTCCTGTGCCTTCTCTTTTGAGGCTACACGCATAGACATACACGCAACACCAAAGCTTTTCGAGTTACAACGTGTTGTTTAGGAAAAACAAGATTTTTCGCACGATGCGTGATTTCCTTAAAACGTGGTTTTGTGACAAATTTTGACGAAAGAAAATTTTCCTGTGGGTACTCTTATGAGGCTACACCTTTAGACGTACACGCCACACCAAATGTTTTCGAGTTACAATGTGTTGTTTAGGAGATACAAGTTAATTTTTTTACTATGCGTTATTTCTCCTCGTAAAGTGTTTCCAATAAGTACATATTTGTCTTTACTCTGCAACACTATATTTCCTTATATTGTGGTATTCTTATATGTTCTTTCGAGAGAAAACTCTCCAGTGCATTCTCTTTTGAGGCTACATGCTTAGACATACACGCAACACCAAAGCTTTTCTAGTAACGACGTGTTGTTTAGGAAAAACAAGATAATTTCGCACGATGCGGGATTTCCTTAAAACGTGGTTTTCTGAAAAATTTTGACGAAAGAAAATTCTCCTGGGGGTTCTCTTTTAAGGCTACACATTTAGACGTACACGCCACACCAAATCTTTTCAAGTTACAACGTGCTGTTTAGGAGATACAAGCTAATTTTGTATGATAAGTTATTTCTTCTCGTAAAGTTTAAGTGTTTCCAATACGTACGTATTTGTCTTTAGTCTGCAACACTGTATTTCATTATAACGTGGTATTCTTACCTATTCTTTTGAGAGAAAACTCTCCTGTGCCTTCTCTTTTGAGGGTACACGCTTAGACATACACGCAACATCAAAGCTTTTCGAGTTACGATGTGTTGTTTTGGAAACACAAGATAATTTCGCACGATGCGGGATTTCCTTAAAAAATTGTTTTCTGACAAATTTTGACGAAAGAAAATTCTCCTGTGGGTTCTCTTTTGAGGCTACACGTTTAGACATACACGCCATGCCAAATCATTTCGAGTTACAACGTGTTGTTTAGGAGATACAAGCTAATTTTGTTTGATGCGTTATTTCTTCTCGTAAGGTGTTTCCAATACTTACATATTTTTCTTGACTCTGCAACACTGTATTTCCTAATAACGTGGTATGCTTACATATTCTTTCGAAAGAAAACACTCCTGTGCGTTCTCTTTTGAGGCTACACGCTTAGACATACACTAAACACCAAAGCTTTTCGAGTTACAACGTGTTCTTTAGGAAAAACAAGATAATTTCGCACGATGCGGGATTTCCTTAAAACGTGGATTTCTGAAAAAAATTTGACGAAAGAAAATTCTCCTGTGGGTTCTCTTTTCAGGCTACATGTTTAGACGTACACGCCATACGAAATCTTTTCGAGTTACAACGTGTAATTTAGGAGATACAACGTAATTTTGTACGATGCGTTCTTCTTGTAAAGTGTTTCGAATACGTACGTATTTGTCTTTACTCTGCAACACTGTATTTCAATATAACGTGATATTCTTACGTATTCTTTCGAGAGAAAACTCTCCTGTGCCTTCTCTTTTGAGGCTACACGCTTAGACATACATGCAACACCAAAGCTTTTCGAGTTACAAAGTGTTCTTTAGGAAAAACAAGATAATTTCGCACAATGCGGGATTTCCTTAAAACGTGGTTTTCTGACAAATTTTGACTAAAGAATATTCTCCTGTGGGTTCTCCTTTGAGGCTACACGTTTAGACATACAAGCCACATCAAATCTTTCTGAGTTACGACATACACGCAACATGAAAGCTTTTCGACTTACAACGTGTTGTTTAGGAAAAACAAGATAATTTCGCACGATGCGGGATTTCCTTAAAACGTGATTTTCTGAAAAATTTTGACGAAAGAAAATTCACCTTTTGGTTCTCTTTAGATGCTACATGTTAAGACGTACACGCCACAACAGTTCTTTTCGAGATACAACGTGTAGTTTTGGAGATACAAGCTAATTTTGTACTATGCGTTATTTCTTCTCGTAAAGAGTTTCCAATGCGTACGTATATGTCTTTACTCTGCAAAGTTGTATTTCCTTATGAAGTGGTATTCTTACATATCCTTTCGAGAGAAAACTGTCCTGTGCCTTCTCTTTTGAGGCTACACACTTAGACATACACGCAACATGAAAGCTTTTCGACTTACAACGTGTTGTTTAGGAAAAACAAGATAATTTCGCACGATGCGGGATTCCTTAAAACGTGATTTTCTGAAAAATTTTGACGAAAGAAAATTCTCCTTTTGGTTCTCTTTAGATGCTACATGTTAAGACGTACACGCCACAACAATTCTTTTCGAGATACAACGTGTAGTTTTGGAGATACAAGCTAATTTTGTACTATGCGTTATTTCTTCTCGTAAAGAGTTTCCAATGCGTACGTATATGTCTTTACTCTGCAAAACTGTATTTCCTTATGAAGTGGTATTCTTACATATCCTTTCGAGAGAAAACTGTCCTGTGCCTTCTCTTTTGAGGCTACACACTTAGACATACACGCAACATGAAAGCTTTTCGACTTACAACGTGTTGTTTAGGAAAAACAAGATAATTTCGCACGATGCGGGATTTCCTTAAAACGTGATTTTCTGAAAAATTTTGACGAAAGAAAATTCTCCTTTTGATTCTCTTTAGATGCTACATGTTAAGACGTACACGCCACAGCAATTCTTTTCGAGATACAACGTGTAGTTTTGGAGATACAAGCTAATTTTGTACTATGCGTTATTTCTTCTCGTAAAGAGTTTCCAATGCGTACGTATATGTCTTTACTCTGCAAAACTGTATTTCCTTAAGAAGTGGTATTCTTACATATCCTTTCAAGAGAAAACTGTCCTGTGCCTTCTCTTTTGAGGCTACACACTTAGACATACACGCAACATGAAAGCTTTTCGACTTACAACGTGTTGTTTAGGAAAAACAAGATAATTTCGCACGATGCGGGATTCCTTAAAACGTGATTTTCTGAAAAATTTTGACGAAAGAAAATTCTCCTTTTGGTTCTCTTTAGATGCTACATGTTAAGACGTACACGCCACAACAATTCTTTTCGACATACAACGTGTAGTTTTGGAGATACAAGCTAATTTTGTACTATGCGTTATTTCTTCTCGTAAAGAGTTTCCAATGCGTACGTATATGTCTTTACTCTGCAAAACTGTATTTCCTTATGAAGTGGTATTCTTACATACCCTTTCGAGAGAAAACTGTCCTGTGCCTTCTCTTTTGAGGCTACACACTTAGACATACACGCAACATGAAAGCTTTTCGACTTACAACGTGTTGTTTAGGAAAAACAAGATAATTTCGCACGATGCGGGATTTCCTTAAAACGTGATTTTCTGAAAAATTTTGACGAAAGAAAATTCTCCTTTTGGTTCTCTTTAGATGCTACATGTTAAGACGTACACGCCACAACAATTCTTTTCGAGATACAACGTGTAGTTTTGGAGATACAAGCTAATTTTGTACTATGCGTTATTTCTTCTCGTAAAGAGTTTCCAATGCGTACGTATATGTCTTTACTCTGCAAAACTGTATTTCCTTAAGAAGTGGTATTCTTACATATCCTTTCGAGAGAAAACTGTCCTGTGCCTTCTCTTTTGAGGCTACACACTTAGACATACACGCAACATGAAAGCTTTTCGACTTACAACGTGTTGTTTAGGAAAAACAAGATAATTTCGCACGATGCGGGATTTCCTTAAAACGTGATTTTCTGAAAAATTTTGACGAAAGAAAATTCTCCTTTTGGTTCTCTTTAGATGCTACATGTTAAGACGTACACGCCACAACAATTCTTTTCGAGATACAACGTGTAGTTTTGGAGATACAAGCTAATTTTGTACTATGCGTTATTTCTTCTCCTAAAGAGTTTCCAATGCGTACGTATATGTCTTTACTCTGCAAAACTGTATTTCCTTATGAAGTGGTATTCTTACATATCCTTTCGAGAGAAAACTGTCCTGTGCCTTCTCTTTTGAGGCTACACACTTAGACATACACGCAACATGAAAGCTTTTCGACTTACAACGTGTTGTTTAGGAAAAACAAGATAATTTCGCACGATGCGGGATTTCCTTAAAACGTGATTTTCTGAAAAATTTTGACGAAAGATAATTCTCCTTTTGGTTCTCTTTAGATGCTACATGTTAAGACGTACACGCCACAGCAATTCTTTTCGAGATACAACGTGTAGTTTTGGAGATACAAGCTAATTTTGTACTATGCGTTATTTCTTCTCGTAAAGAGTTTCCAATGCGTACGTATACGTCTTTACTCTGCAAAACTGTATTTCCTTATGAAGTGGTATTCTTACATATCCTTTCGAGAGAAAACTGTCCTGTGCCTTCTCTTTTGAGGCTACACACTTAGACATACACGCAACATGAAAGCTTTTCGACTTACAACGTGTTGTTTAGGAAAAACAAGATAATTTCGCACGATGCGGGATTTCCTTAAAACGTGATTTTCTGAAAAATTTTGACGAAAGAAAATTCTCCTTTTGGTTCTCTTTAGATGCTACATGTTAAGACGTACACGCCACAACAATTCTTTTCGAGATACAACGTGTAGTTTTGGAGATACAAGCTAATTTTGTACTAAGCGTTATTTCTTCTCCTAAAGAGTTTCCAATGCGTACGTATATGTCTTTACTCTGCAAAACTGTATTTCCTTAAGAAGTGGTATTCTTACATATCCTTTCGAGAGAAAACTGTCCTGTGCCTTCTCTTTTGAGGCTACACACTTAGACATACACGCAACATGAAAGCTTTTCGACTTACAACGTGTTGTTTAGGAAAAACAAGATAATTTCACACGATGCGGGATTTCCTTAAAACGTGATTTTCTGAAAAATTTTCACGAAAGAAAATTCTCCTTTTGGTTCTCTTTAGATGCTACATGTTAAGACGTACACGCCACAACAATTCTTTTCGAGATACAACGTGTAGTTTTGGAGATACAAGCTAATTTTGTCCTATGCGTTATTTCTTCTCGTAAAGAGTTTCCAATGCGTACGTATATGTCTTTACTCTGCAAAACTGTATTTCCTTATGAAGTGGTATTCTTACATATCCTTTCGAGAGAAAACTGTCCTGTGCCTTCTCTTTTGAGGCTACACACTTAGACATACACGCAACATGAAAGCTTTTCGACTTACAACGTGTTGTTTAGGAAAAACAAGATAATTTCGCACGATGCGGGATTTCCTTAAAACGTGATTTTCTGAAAAATTTTGACGAAAGAAAATTCTCCTTTTGGTTCTCTTTAGATGCTACATGTTAAGACGTACACGCCACAACAATTCTTTTCGAGATACAACGTGTAGTTTTGGAGATACAAGCTAATTTTTTACTATGCGTTATTTCTTCTCCTAAAGAGTTTCCAATGCGTACGTATATGTCTTTACTCTGCAAAACTGTATTTCCTTATGAAGTGGTATTCTTACATATCCTTTCGAGAGAAAACTGTCCTGTGCCTTCTCTTTTGAGGCTACACACTTAGACATACACGCAACATGAAAGCTTTTCGACTTACAACGTGTTGTTTAGGAAAAACAAGATAATTTCGCACGATGCGGGATTTCCTTAAAACGTGATTTTCTGAAAAATTTTGACGAAAGAAAATTCTCCTTTTGGTTCTCTTTAGATGCTACATGTTAAGACGTACACGCCACAAAAATTCTTTTCGAGATACAACGTGTAGTTTTGGAGATACAAGCTAATTTTGTACTATGCGTTATTTCTTCTCGTAAAGAGTTTCCAATGCGTACGTATATGTCTTTACACTGCAAAGCTGTATTTCCTTATGAAGTGGTATTCTTACATATCCTTTCGAGAGAAAACTGTCCTGTGCCTTCTCTTTTGAGGCTACACACTTAGACATACACGCAACATGAAAGCTTTTCGACTTACAACGTGTTGTTTAGGAAAAACAAGATAATTTCGCACGATGCGGGATTTCCTTAAAACGTGATTTTCTGAAAAATTTTGACGAAAGAAAATTCTCCTTTTGGTTCTCTTTATGCTACATGTTAAGACGTGCACGCCACAACAATTCTTTTCGAGATACAACGTGTAGTTTTGGAGATACAAGCTAATTTTGTACTATGCGTTATTTCTTCTCGTAAAGAGTTTCCAATGCGTACGTATATGTCTTTACTCTGCAAAGCTGTATTTCCTTATGAAGTGGTATTCTTACATATCCTTTCGAGAGAAAACTGTCCTGTGCCTTCTCTTTTGAGGCTACACACTTAGACATACACGCAACATGAAAGCTTTTCGACTTACAACGTGTTGTTTAGGAAAAACAAGATAATTTCGCACGATGCGGGATTTCCTTAAAACGTGATTTTCTGAAAAATTTTGACGAAAGAAAATTCTCCTTTTGGTTCTCTTTAGATGCTACATGTTAAGACGTACACGCCACAGCAATTCTTTTCGAGATACAAGGTGTAGTTTTGGAGATACAAGCTAATTTTGTACTATGCGTTATTTCTTCTCGTAAAGAGTTTCCAATGCGTACGTATATGTCTTTATACTGCAAAGCTGTATTTCCTTTTGAAGTGGTATTCTTACATATCCTTTCGAGAGAAAACTGTCCTGTGCCTTCTCTTTTGAGGCTACACACTTAGACATACACGCAACATGAAAGCTTTTCGACTTACAACGTGTTGTTTAGGAAAAACAAGATAATTTCGCACGATGCGGGATTTCCTTAATACGTGATTTTCTGAAAAATTTTCACGAAAGAAAATTCTCCTTTTGGTTCTCTTTAGATGCTACATGTTAAGACGTACACGCCACAACAATTCTTTTCGAGATACAACGTGTAGTTTTGGAGATACAAGCTAATTTTGTACTATGCGTTATTTCTTCTCGTAAAGAGTTTCCAATGCGTACGTATATGTCTTTACTCTGCAAAGCTGTATTTCCTTATGAAGTGGTATTCTTACATATCCTTTCGAGAGAAAACTGTCCTGTGCCTTCTCTTTTGAGGCTACACACTTAGACATACACGCAACATGAAAGCTTTTCGACTTACAACGTGTTGTTTAGGAAAAACAAGATAATTTCGCACGATGCGGGATTTCCTTAAAACGTGATTTTCTGAAAAATTTTGACGAAAGAAAATTCTCCTTTTGGTTCTCTTTAGATGCTACATGTTAAGACGTACACGCCACAGCAATTCTTTTCGAGATACAACGTGTAGTTTTGGAGATACAAGCTAATTTTGTACTATGCGTTATTTCTTCTCGTAAAGAGTTTCCAATGCGTACGTATATGTCTTTACTCTGCAAAACTGTATTTCCTTGTGAAGTGGTATTCTTACATATCCTTTCGAGAGAAAACTGTCCTGTGCCTTCTCTTTTGAGGCTACACACTTAGACATACACGCAACATGAAAGCTTTTCGACTTACAACGTGTTGTTTAGGAAAAACAAGATAATTTCGCACGATGCGGGATTTCCTTAAAACGTGATTTTCTGAAAAATTTTGACGAAAGAAAATTCTCCTTTTGGTTCTCTTTAGATGCTACATGTTAAGACGTACACGCCACAACAATTCTTTTCGAGATACAACGTGTAGTTTTGGAGATACAAGCTAATTTTGTACTATGCGTTATTTCTTCTCCTAAAGAGTTTCCAATGCGTACGTATATGTCTTTACTCTGCAAAGTTGTATTTCCTTATGAAGTGGTATTCTTACATATCCTTTCGAGAGAAAACTGTCCTGTGCCTTCTCTTTTGAGGCTACACACTTAGACATACACGCAACATGAAAGCTTTTCGACTTACAACGTGTTGTTTAGGAAAAACAAGATAATTTCGCACGATGCGGGATTTCCTTAAAACGTGATTTTCTGAAAAATTTTGACGAAAGAAAATTCTCCTTTTGGTTCTCTTTAGATGCTACATGTTAAGACGTACACGCCACAACAATTCTTTTCGAGATACAACGTGTAGTTTTGGAGATACAAGCTAATTTTGTACTATGCGTTATTTCTTCTCGTAAAGAGTTTCCAATGCGTACGTATATGTCTTTATACTGCAAAGCTGTATTTCCTTTTGAAGTGGTATTCTTACATATCCTTTCGAGAGAAAACTGTCCTGTGCCTTCTCTTTTGAGGCTACACACTTAGACATACACGCAACATGAAAGCTTTTCGACTTACAACGTGTTGTTTAGGAAAAACAAGATAATTTCGCACGATGCGGGATTTCCATAATACGTGATTTTCTGAAAAATTTTGACGAAAGAAAATTCTCCTTTTGGTTCTCTTTAGATGCTACATGTTAAGACGTACACGCCACAACAATTCTTTTCGAGATACAACGTGTAGTTTTGGAGATACAAGCTAATTTTGTACTATGCGTTATTTCTTCTCGTAAAGAGTTTCCAATGCGTACGTATATGTCTTTACTCTGCAAAGCTGTATTTCCTTATGAAGTGGTATTCTTACATATCCTTTCGAGAGAAAACTGTCCTGTGCCTTCTCTTTTGAGGCTACACACTTAGACATACACGCAACATGAAAGCTTTTCGACTTACAACGTGTTGTTTAGGAAAAACAAGATAATTTCGCACGATGCGGGATTTCCTTAAAACGTGATTTTCTGAAAAATTTTGACGAAAGATAATTCTCCTTTTGGTTCTCTTTAGATGCTACATGTTAAGACGTACATGCCACAACAATTCTTTTCGAGATACAACGTGTAGTTTTGGAGATACAAGCTAATTTTGTACTATGCGTTATTTCTTCTCGTAAAGAGTTTCCAATGCGTACGTATATGTTTTTACTCTGCAAAACTGTATTTCCTTATGAAGTGGTATTCTTACATATCCTTTCGAGAGAAAACTGTCCTGTGCCTTCTCTTTTGAGGCTACACACTTAGACATACACGCAACATGAAAGCTTTTCGACTTACAACGTGTTGTTTAGGAAAAACAAGATAATTTCGCACGATGCGGGATTTCCTTAAAACGTGATTTTCTGAAAAATTTTGACGAAAGATAATTCTCCTTTTGGTTCTCTTTAGATGCTACATGTTAAGACGTACACGCCACCGCAATTCTTTTCGAGATACAACGTGTAGTTTTGGAGATACAAGCTAATATTGTACTATGCGTTATTTCTTCTCGTAAAGAGTTTCCAATGCGTACGTATATGTCTTTATTCTGCAAAACTGTATTTCCTTATGAAGTGGTATTCTTACATATCCTTTCGAGAGAAAACTGTCCTGTGCCTTCTCTTTTGAGGCTACACACTTAGACATACACGCAACATGAAAGCTTTTCGACTTACAACGTGTTGTTTAGGAAAAACAAGATAATTTCGCACGATGCGGGATTTCCTTAAAACGTGATTTTCTGAAAAATTTTCACGAAAGAAAATTCTCCTTTTGGTTCTCTTTAGATGCTACATGTTAAGACGTACACGCCACAACAATTCTTTTCGAGATACAACGTGTAGTTTTGGAGATACAAGCTAATTTTGTACTATGCGTTATTTCTTCTCCTAAAGAGTTTCCAATGCGTACGTATATGTCTTTACTCTGCAAAGCTGTATTTCCTTATGAAGTGGTATTCTTACATATCCTTTCGAGAGAAAACTGTCCTGTGCCTTCTCTTTTGAGGCTACACACTTAGACATACACGCAACATGAAACCTTTTCGACTTACAACGTGTTGTTTAGGAAAAACAAGATAATTTCGCACGATGCGGGATTTCCTTAAAACGTGATTTTCTGAAAAATTTTGACGAAAGAAAATTCTCCTTTTGGTTCTCTTTAGATGCTACATGTTAAGACGTACACGCCACAGCAATTCTTTTCGAGATACAACGTGTAGTTTTGGAGATACAAGCTAATTTTGTACTATGCGTTATTTCTTCTCGTAAAGAGTTTCCAATGCGTACGTATATGTCTTTACTCTGCAAAACTGTATTTCCTTATGAAGTGGTATTCTTACATATCCTTTCGAGAGAAAACTGTCCTGTGCCTTCTCTTTTGAGGCTACACACTTAGACATACACGCAACATGAAAGCTTTTCGACTTACAACGTGTTGTTTAGGAAAAACAAGATAATTTCGCACGATGCGGGATTTCCTTAAAACGTGATTTTCTGAAAAATTTTGACGAAAGAAAATTCTCCTTTTGGTTCTCTTTAGATGCTACATGTTAAGACGTACACGCCACAACAATTCTTTTCGAGATACAACGTGTAGTTTTGGAGATACAAGCTAATTTTGTACTATGCGTTATTTCTTCTCCTAAAGAGTTTCCAATGCGTACGTATATGTCTTTACTCTGCAAAGTTGTATTTCCTTATGAAGTGGTATTCTTACATATCCTTTCGAGAGAAAACTGTCCTGTGCCTTCTCTTTTGAGGCTACACACTTAGACATACACGCAACATGAAAGCTTTTCGACTTACAACGTGTTGTTTAGGAAAAACAAGATAATTTCGCACGATGCGGGATTTCCTTAAAACGTGATTTTCTGAAAAATTTTGACGAAAGAAAATTCTCCTTTTGGTTCTCTTTAGATGCTACATGTTAAGACGTACACGCCACAACAATTCTTTTCGAGATACAACGTGTAGTTTTGGAGATACAAGCTAATTTTGTACTATGCGTTATTTCTTCTCGTAAAGAGTTTCCAATGCGTACGTATATGTCTTTACACTGCAAAGCTGTATTTCCTTATGAAGTGGTATTCTTACATATCCTTTCGAGAGAAAACTGTCCTGTGCCTTCTCTTTTGAGGCTACACACTTAGACATACACGCAACATGAAAGCTTTTCGACTTACAACGTGTTGTTTAGGAAAAACAAGATAATTTCGCACGATGCGGGATTTCCTTAAAACGTGATTTTCTGAAAAATTTTCACGAAAGAAAATTCTCCTTTTGGTTCTCTTTAGATGCTACATGTTAAGACGTACACGCCACAACAATTCTTTTCGAGATACAACGTGTAGTTTTGGAGATACACGCTAATTTTGTACTATGCGTTATTTCTTCTCGTAAAGAGTTTCCAATGCGTACGTATATGTCTTTACTCTGCAAAACTGTATTTCCTTATGAAGTGGTATTCTTACATATCCTTTCGAGAGAAAACTGTCCTGTGCCTTCTCTTTTGAGGCTACACACTTAGACATACACGCAACATGAAAGCTTTTCGACTTACAACGTGTTGTTTAGGAAAAACAAGATAATTTCGCACGATGCGGGATTTCCTTAAAACGTGATTTTCTGAAAAATTTTGACGAAAGATAATTCTCCTTTTGGTTCTCTTTAGATGCTACATGTTAAGACGTACACGCCACAGCAATTCTTTTCGAGATACAACGTGTAGTTTTGGAGATACAAGCTAATTTTGTACTATGCGTTATTTCTTCTCGTAAAGAGTTTCCAATGCGTACGTATATGTCTTTACTCTGCAAAACTGTATTTCCTTATGAAGTGGTATTCTTACATATCCTTTCGAGAGAAAACTGTCCTGTGCCTTCTCTTTTGAGGCTACACACTTAGACATACACGCAACATGAAAGCTTTTCGACTTACAACGTGTTGTTTAGGAAAAACAAGATAATTTCGCACGATGCGGGATTTCCTTAAAACGTGATTTTCTGAAAAATTTTGACGAAAGAAAATTCTCCTTTTGGTTCTCTTTAGATGCTACATGTTAAGACGTACACGCCACAACAATTCTTTTCGAGATACAACGTGTAGTTTTGGAGATACAAGCTAATTTTGTACTAAGCGTTATTTCTTCTCCTAAAGAGTTTCCAATGCGTACGTATATGTCTTTACTCTGCAAAACTGTATTTCCTTATGAAGTGGTATTCTTACATATCCTTTCGAGAGAAAACTGTCCTGTGCCTTCTCTTTTGAGGCTACACACTTAGACATACACGCAACATGAAAGCTTTTCGACTTACAACGTGTTGTTTAGGAAAAACAAGATAATTTCACACGATGCGGGATTTCCTTAAAACGTGATTTTCTGAAAAATTTTCACGAAAGAAAATTCTCCTTTTGGTTCTCTTTAGATGCTACATGTTAAGACGTACACGCCACAACAATTCTTTTCGAGATACAACGTGTAGTTTTGGAGATACAAGCTAATTTTGTCCTATGCGTTATTTCTTCTCGTAAAGAGTTTCCAATGCGTACGTATATGTCTTTACTCTGCAAAACTGTATTTCCTTATGAAGTGGTATTCTTACATATCCTTTCGAGAGAAAACTGTCCTGTGCCTTCTCTTTTGAGGCTACACACTTAGACATACACGCAACATGAAAGCTTTTCGACTTACAACGTGTTGTTTAGGAAAAACAAGATAATTTCGCACGATGCGGGATTTCCTTAAAACGTGATTTTATGAAAAATTTTGACGAAAGAAAATTCTCCTTTTGGTTCTCTTTAGATGCTACATGTTAAGACGTACACGCCACAACAATTCTTTTCGAGATACAACGTGTAGTTTTGGAGATACAAGCTAATTTTGTACTATGCGTTATTTCTTCTCCTAAAGAGTTTCCAATGCGTACGTATATGTCTTTACTCTGCAAAACTGTATTTCCTTATGAAGTGGTATTCTTACATATCCTTTCGAGAGAAAACTGTCCTGTGCCTTCTCTTTTGAGGCTACACACTTAGACATACACGCAACATGAAAGCTTTTCGACTTACAACGTGTTGTTTAGGAAAAACAAGATAATTTCGCACGATGCGGGATTTCCTTAAAACGTGATTTTCTGAAAAATTTTGACGAAAGAAAATTCTCCTTTTGGTTCTCTTTAGATGCTACATGTTAAGACGTACACGCCACAAAAATTCTTTTCGAGATACAACGTGTAGTTTTGGAGATACAAGCTAATTTTGTACTATGCGTTATTTCTTCTCCTAAAGAGTTTCCAATGCGTACGTATATGTCTTTACTCTGCAAAGCTGTATTTCCTTATGAAGTGGTATTCTTACATATCCTTTCGAGAGAAAACTGTCCTGTGCCTTCTCTTTTGAGGCTACACACTTAGACATACACGCAACATGAAAGCTTTTCGACTTACAACGTGTTGTTTAGGAAAAACAAGATAATTTCGCACGATGCGGGATTTCCTTAAAACGTGATTTTCTGAAAAATTTTGACGAAAGAAAATTCTCCTTTTGGTTCTCTTTAGATGCTACATGTTAAGACGTACATGCCACAACAATTCTTTTCGAGATACAACGTGTAGTTTTGGAGATACAAGCTAATTTTGTACTATGCGTTATTTCTTCTCGTAAAGAGTTTCCAATGCGTACGTATATGTTTTTACTCTGCAAAACTGTATTTCCTTATGAAGTGGTATTCTTACATATCCTTTCGAGAGAAAACTGTCCTGTGCCTTCTCTTTTGAGGCTACACACTTAGACATACACGCAACATGAAAGCTTTTCGACTTACAACGTGTTGTTTAGGAAAAACAAGATAATTTCGCACGATGCGGGATTTCCTTAAAACGTGATTTTCTGAAAAATTTTGACGAAAGATAATTCTCCTTTTGGTTCTCTTTAGATGCTACATGTTAAGACGTACACGCCACCGCAATTCTTTTCGAGATACAACGTGTAGTTTTGGAGATACAAGCTAATATTGTACTATGCGTTATTTCTTCTCGTAAAGAGTTTCCAATGCGTACGTATATGTCTTTATTCTGCAAAACTGTATTTCCTTATGAAGTGGTATTCTTACATATCCTTTCGAGAGAAAACTGTCCTGTGCCTTCTCTTTTGAGGCTACACACTTAGACATACACGCAACATGAAAGCTTTTCGACTTACAACGTGTTGTTTAGGAAAAACAAGATAATTTCGCACGATGCGGGATTTCCTTAAAACGTGATTTTCTGAAAAATTTTCACGAAAGAAAATTCTCCTTTTGGTTCTCTTTAGATGCTACATGTTAAGACGTACACGCCACAACAATTCTTTTCGAGATACAACGTGTAGTTTTGGAGATACAAGCTAATTTTGTACTATGCGTTATTTCTTCTCCTAAAGAGTTTCCAATGCGTACGTATATGTCTTTACTCTGCAAAGCTGTATTTCCTTATGAAGTGGTATTCTTACATATCCTTTCGAGAGAAAACTGTCCTGTGCCTTCTCTTTTGAGGCTACACACTTAGACATACACGCAACATGAAACCTTTTCGACTTACAACGTGTTGTTTAGGAAAAACAAGATAATTTCGCACGATGCGGGATTTCCTTAAAACGTGATTTTCTGAAAAATTTTGACGAAAGAAAATTCTCCTTTTGGTTCTCTTTAGATGCTACATGTTAAGACGTACACGCCACAGCAATTCTTTTCGAGATACAACGTGTAGTTTTGGAGATACAAGCTAATTTTGTACTATGCGTTATTTCTTCTCGTAAAGAGTTTCCAATGCGTACGTATATGTCTTTACTCTGCAAAACTGTATTTCCTTGTGAAGTGGTATTCTTACATATCCTTTCGAGAGAAAACTGTCCTGTGCCTTCTCTTTTGAGGCTACACACTTAGACATACACGCAACATGAAAGCTTTTCGACTTACAACGTGTTGTTTAGGAAAAACAAGATAATTTCGCACGATGCGGGATTTCCTTAAAACGTGATTTTCTGAAAAATTTTGACGAAAGAAAATTCTCCTTTTGGTTCTCTTTAGATGCTACATGTTAAGACGTACACGCCACAACAATTCTTTTCGAGATACAACGTGTAGTTTTGGAGATACAAGCTAATTTTGTACTATGCGTTATTTCTTCTCCTAAAGAGTTTCCAATGCGTACGTATATGTCTTTACTCTGCAAAGTTGTATTTCCTTATGAAGTGGTATTCTTACATATCCTTTCGAGAGAAAACTGTCCTGTGCCTTCTCTTTTGAGGCTACACACTTAGACATACACGCAACATGAAAGCTTTTCGACTTACAACGTGTTGTTTAGGAAAAACAAGATAATTTCGCACGATGCGGGATTTCCTTAAAACGTGATTTTCTGAAAAATTTTGACGAAAGAAAATTCTCCTTTTGGTTCTCTTTAGATGCTACATGTTAAGACGTACACGCCACAACAATTCTTTTCGAGATACAACGTGTAGTTTTGGAGATACAAGCTAATTTTGTACTATGCGTTATTTCTTCTCGTAAAGAGTTTCCAATGCGTACGTATATGTCTTTACACTGCAAAGCTGTATTTCCTTATGAAGTGGTATTCTTACATATCCTTTCGAGAGAAAACTGTCCTGTGCCTTCTCTTTTGAGGCTACACACTTAGACATACACGCAACATGAAAGCTTTTCGACTTACAACGTGTTGTTTAGGAAAAACAAGATAATTTCGCACGATGCGGGATTTCCTTAAAACGTGATTTTCTGAAAAATTTTCACGAAAGAAAATTCTCCTTTTGGTTCTCTTTAGATGCTACATGTTAAGACGTACACGCCACAACAATTCTTTTCGAGATACAACGTGTAGTTTTGGAGATACACGCTAATTTTGTACTATGCGTTATTTCTTCTCGTAAAGAGTTTCCAATGCGTACGTATATGTCTTTACTCTGCAAAACTGTATTTCCTTATGAAGTGGTATTCTTACATATCCTTTCGAGAGAAAACTGTCCTGTGCCTTCTCTTTTGAGGCTACACACTTAGACATACACGCAACATGAAAGCTTTTCGACTTACAACGTGTTGTTTAGGAAAAACAAGATAATTTCGCACGATGCGGGATTTCCTTAAAACGTGATTTTCTGAAAAATTTTGACGAAAGATAATTCTCCTTTTGGTTCTCTTTAGATGCTACATGTTAAGACGTACACGCCACAGCAATTCTTTTCGAGATACAACGTGTAGTTTTGGAGATACAAGCTAATTTTGTACTATGCGTTATTTCTTCTCGTAAAGAGTTTCCAATGCGTACGTATATGTCTTTACTCTGCAAAACTGTATTTCCTTATGAAGTGGTATTCTTACATATCCTTTCGAGAGAAAACTGTCCTGTGCCTTCTCTTTTGAGGCTACACACTTAGACATACACGCAACATGAAAGCTTTTCGACTTACAACGTGTTGTTTAGGAAAAACAAGATAATTTCGCACGATGCGGGATTTCCTTAAAACGTGATTTTCTGAAAAATTTTGACGAAAGAAAATTCTCCTTTTGGTTCTCTTTAGATGCTACATGTTAAGACGTACACGCCACAACAATTCTTTTCGAGATACAACGTGTAGTTTTGGAGATACAAGCTAATTTTGTACTAAGCGTTATTTCTTCTCCTAAAGAGTTTCCAATGCGTACGTATATGTCTTTACTCTGCAAAACTGTATTTCCTTATGAAGTGGTATTCTTACATATCCTTTCGAGAGAAAACTGTCCTGTGCCTTCTCTTTTGAGGCTACACACTTAGACATACACGCAACATGAAAGCTTTTCGACTTACAACGTGTTGTTTAGGAAAAACAAGATAATTTCACACGATGCGGGATTTCCTTAAAACGTGATTTTCTGAAAAATTTTCACGAAAGAAAATTCTCCTTTTGGTTCTCTTTAGATGCTACATGTTAAGACGTACACGCCACAACAATTCTTTTCGAGATACAACGTGTAGTTTTGGAGATACAAGCTAATTTTGTCCTATGCGTTATTTCTTCTCGTAAAGAGTTTCCAATGCGTACGTATATGTCTTTACTCTGCAAAACTGTATTTCCTTATGAAGTGGTATTCTTACATATCCTTTCGAGAGAAAACTGTCCTGTGCCTTCTCTTTTGAGGCTACACACTTAGACATACACGCAACATGAAAGCTTTTCGACTTACAACGTGTTGTTTAGGAAAAACAAGATAATTTCGCACGATGCGGGATTTCCTTAAAACGTGATTTTATGAAAAATTTTGACGAAAGAAAATTCTCCTTTTGGTTCTCTTTAGATGCTACATGTTAAGACGTACACGCCACAACAATTCTTTTCGAGATACAACGTGTAGTTTTGGAGATACAAGCTAATTTTGTACTATGCGTTATTTCTTCTCCTAAAGAGTTTCCAATGCGTACGTATATGTCTTTACTCTGCAAAACTGTATTTCCTTATGAAGTGGTATTCTTACATATCCTTTCGAGAGAAAACTGTCCTGTGCCTTCTCTTTTGAGGCTACACACTTAGACATACACGCAACATGAAAGCTTTTCGACTTACAACGTGTTGTTTAGGAAAAACAAGATAATTTCGCACGATGCGGGATTTCCTTAAAACGTGATTTTCTGAAAAATTTTGACGAAAGAAAATTCTCCTTTTGGTTCTCTTTAGATGCTACATGTTAAGACGTACACGCCACAAAAATTCTTTTCGAGATACAACGTGTAGTTTTGGAGATACAAGCTAATTTTGTACTATGCGTTATTTCTTCTCGTAAAGAGTTTCCAATGCGTACGTATATGTCTTTACACTGCAAAGCTGTATTTCCTTATGAAGTGGTATTCTTACATATCTTTTCGAGAGAAAACTGTCCTGTGCCTTCTCTTTTGAGGCTACACACTTAGACATACACGCAACATGAAAGCTTTTCGACTTACAACGTGTTGTTTAGGAAAAACAAGATAATTTCGCACGATGCGGGATTTCCTTAAAACGTGATTTTCTGAAAAATTTTGACGAAAGAAAATTCTCCTTTTGGTTCTCTTTAGATGCTACATGTTAAGACGTGCACGCCACAACAATTCTTTTCGAGATACAACGTGTAGTTTTGGAGATACAAGCTAATTTTGTACTATGCGTTATTTCTTCTCGTAAAGAGTTTCCAATGCGTACGTATATGTCTTTACTCTGCAAAGCTGTATTTCCTTATGAAGTGGTATTCTTACATATCCTTTCGAGAGAAAACTGTCCTGTGCCTTCTCTTTTGAGGCTACACACTTAGACATACACGCAACATGAAAGCTTTTCGACTTACAACGTGTTGTTTAGGAAAAACAAGATAATTTCGCACGATGCGGGATTTCCTTAAAACGTGATTTTCTGAAAAATTTTGACGAAAGAAAATTCTCCTTTTGGTTCTCTTTAGATGCTACATGTTAAGACGTACACGCCACAGCAATTCTTTTCGAGATACAACGTGTAGTTTTGGAGATACAAGCTAATTTTGTACTATGCGTTATTTCTTCTCGTAAAGAGTTTCCAATGCGTACGTATATGTCTTTACTCTGCAAAACTGTATTTCCTTGTGAAGTGGTATTCTTACATATCCTTTCGAGAGAAAACTGTCCTGTGCCTTCTCTTTTGAGGCTACACACTTAGACATACACGCAACATGAAAGCTTTTCGACTTACAACGTGTTGTTTAGGAAAAACAAGATAATTTCGCACGATGCGGGATTTCCTTAAAACGTGATTTTCTGAAAAATTTTGACGAAAGAAAATTCTCCTTTTGGTTCTCTTTAGATGCTACATGTTAAGACGTACACGCCACAACAATTCTTTTCGAGATACAACGTGTAGTTTTGGAGATACAAGCTAATTTTGTACTATGCGTTATTTCTTCTCCTAAAGAGTTTCCAATGCGTACGTATATGTCTTTACTCTGCAAAGTTGTATTTCCTTATGAAGTGGTATTCTTACATATCCTTTCGAGAGAAAACTGTCCTGTGCCTTCTCTTTTGAGGCTACACACTTAGACATACACGCAACATGAAAGCTTTTCGACTTACAACGTGTTGTTTAGGAAAAACAAGATAATTTCGCACGATGCGGGATTTCCTTAAAACGTGATTTTCTGAAAAATTTTGACGAAAGAAAATTCTCCTTTTGGTTCTCTTTAGATGCTACATGTTAAGACGTACACGCCACAACAATTCTTTTCGAGATACAACGTGTAGTTTTGGAGATACAAGCTAATTTTGTACTATGCGTTATTTCTTCTCGTAAAGAGTTTCCAATGCGTACGTATATGTCTTTATACTGCAAAGCTGTATTTCCTTTTGAAGTGGTATTCTTACATATCCTTTCGAGAGAAAACTGTCCTGTGCCTTCTCTTTTGAGGCTACACACTTAGACATACACGCAACATGAAAGCTTTTCGACTTACAACGTGTTGTTTAGGAAAAACAAGATAATTTCGCACGATGCGGGATTTCCTTAAAACGTGATTTTCTGAAAAATTTTCACGAAAGAAAATTCTCCTTTTGGTTCTCTTTAGATGCTACATGTTAAGACGTACACGCCACAACAATTCTTTTCGAGATACAACGTGTAGTTTTGGAGATACAAGCTAATTTTGTACTATGCGTTATTTCTTCTCGTAAAGAGTTTCCAATGCGTACGTATATGTCTTTACTCTGCAAAGCTGTATTTCCTTATGAAGTGGTATTCTTACATATCCTTTCGAGAGAAAACTGTCCTGTGCCTTCTCTTTTGAGGCTACACACTTAGACATACACGCAACATGAAAGCTTTTCGACTTACAACGTGTTGTTTAGGAAAAACAAGATAATTTCGCACGATGCGGGATTTCCTTAAAACGTGATTTTCTGAAAAATTTTGACGAAAGAAAATTCTCCTTTTGGTTCTCTTTAGATGCTACATGTTAAGACGTACATGCCACAACAATTCTTTTCGAGATACAACGTGTAGTTTTGGAGATACAAGCTAATTTTGTACTATGCGTTATTTCTTCTCCTAAAGAGTTTCCAATGCGTACGTATATGTCTTTATTCTGCAAAACTGTATTTCCTTATGAAGTGGTATTCTTACATATCCTTTCGAGAGAAAACTGTCCTGTGCCTTCTCTTTTGAGGCTACACACTTAGACATACACGCAACATGAAAGCTTTTCGACTTACAACGTGTTGTTTAGGAAAAACAAGATAATTTCGCACGATGCGGGATTTCCTTAAAACGTGATTTTCTGAAAAATTTTGACGAAAGAAAATTCTCCTTTTGGTTCTCTTTAGATGCTACATGTTAAGACGTACACGCCACAACAATTCTTTTCGAGATACAACGTGTAGTTTTGGAGATACAAGCTAATTTTGTACTATGCGTTATTTCTTCTCCTAAAGAGTTTCCAATGCGTACGTATATGTCTTTACTCTGCAAAGCTGTATTTCCTTATGAAGTGGTATTCTTACATATCCTTTCGAGAGAAAACTGTCCTGTGCCTTCTCTTTTGAGGCTACACACTTAGACATACACGCAACATGAAAGCTTTTCGACTTACAACGTGTTGTTTAGGAAAAACAAGATAATTTCGCACGATGCGGGATTTCCTTAAAACGTGATTTTCTGAAAAATTTTGACGAAAGAAAATTCTCCTTTTGGTTCTCTTTAGATGCTACATGTTAAGACGTACACGCCACAGCAATTCTTTTCGAGATACAACGTGTAGTTTTGGAGATACAAGCTAATTTTGTACTATGCGTTATTTCTTCTCGTAAAGAGTTTCCAATGCGTACGTATATGTCTTTACTCTGCAAAACTGTATTTCCTTGTGAAGTGGTATTCTTACATATCCTTTCGAGAGAAAACTGTCCTGTGTCTTCTCTTTTGAGGCTACACACTTAGACATACACGCAACATGAAAGCTTTTCGACTTACAACGTGTTGTTTAGGAAAAACAAGATAATTTCGCACGATGCGGGATTTCCTTAAAACGTGATTTTCTGAAAAATTTTGACGAAAGAAAATTCTCCTTTTGGTTCTCTTTAGATGCTACATGTTAAGACGTACACGCCACAACAATTCTTTTCGAGATACAACGTGTAGTTTTGGAGATACAAGCTAATTTTGTACTATGCGTTATTTCTTCTCCTAAAGAGTTTCCAATGCGTACGTATATGTCTTTACTCTGCAAAGTTGTATTTCCTTATGAAGTGGTATTCTTACATATCCTTTCGAGAGAAAACTGTCCTGTGCCTTCTCTTTTGAGGCTACACACTTAGACATACACGCAACATGAAAGCTTTTCGACTTACAACGTGTTGTTTAGGAAAAACAAGATAATTTCGCACGATGCGGGATTTCCTTAAAACGTGATTTTCTGAAAAATTTTGACGAAAGAAAATTCTCCTTTTGGTTCTCTTTAGATGCTACATGTTAAGACGTACACGCCACAACAATTCTTTTCGAGATACAACGTGTAGTTTTGGAGATACAAGCTAATTTTGTACTATGCGTTATTTCTTCTCGTAAAGAGTTTCCAATGCGTACGTATATGTCTTTACACTGCAAAGCTGTATTTCCTTATGAAGTGGTATTCTTACATATCCTTTCGAGAGAAAACTGTCCTGTGCCTTCTCTTTTGAGGCTACACACTTAGACATACACGCAACATGAAAGCTTTTCGACTTACAACGTGTTGTTTAGGAAAAACAAGATAATTTCGCACGATGCGGGATTTCCTTAAAACGTGATTTTCTGAAAAATTTTCACGAAAGAAAATTCTCCTTTTGGTTCTCTTTAGATGCTACATGTTAAGACGTACACGCCACAACAATTCTTTTCGAGATACAACGTGTAGTTTTGGAGATACAAGCTAATTTTGTACTATGCGTTATTTCTTCTCGTAAAGAGTTTCCAATGCGTACGTATATGTCTTTACTCTGCAAAGCTGTATTTCCTTATGAAGTGGTATTCTTACATATCCTTTCGAGAGAAAACTGTCCTGTGCCTTCGCTTTTGAGGCTACACACTTAGACATACACGCAACATGAAAGCTTTTCGACTTACAACGTGTTGTTTAGGAAAAACAAGATAATTTCGCACGATGCGGGATTTCCTTAAAACGTGATTTTCTGAAAAATTTTGACGAAAGAAAATTCTCCTTTTGGTTCTCTTTAGATGCTACATGTTAAGACGTACATGCCACAACAATTGTTTTCGAGATACAACGTGTAGTTTTGGAGATACAAGCTAATTTTGTACTATGCGTTATTTCTTCTCGTAAAGAGTTTCAATGCGTACGTATATGTTTTTACTCTGCAAAACTGTATTTCCTTATGAAGTGGTATTCTTACATATCCTTTCGAGAGAAAACTGTCCTGTGCCTTCTCTTTTGAGGCTACACACTTAGACATACACGCAACATGAAAGCTTTTCGACTTACAACGTGTTGTTTAGGAAAAACAAGATAATTTCGCACGATGCGGGATTTCCTTAAAACGTGATTTTCTGAAAAATTTTGACGAAAGATAATCCTCCTTTTGGTTCTCTTTAGATGCTACATGTTAAGACGTACACGCCACAACAATTCTTTTCGAGATACAACGTGTAGTTTTGGAGATACAAGCTAATTTTGTACTATGCGTTATTTCTTCTCCTAAAGAGTTTCCAATGCGTACGTATATGTCTTTACTCTGCAAAGTTGTATTTCCTTATGAAGTGGTATTCTTACATCTCCTTTCGAGAGAAAACTGTCCTGTGCCTTCTCTTTTGAGGCTACACACTTAGACATACACGCAACATGAAAGCTTTTCGACTTACAACGTGTTGTTTAGGAAAAACAAGATAATTTCGCACGATGCGGGATTTCCTTAAAACGTGATTTTCTGAAAAATTTTGACGAAAGAAAATTCTCCTTTTGGTTCTCTTTAGATGCTACATGTTAAGACGTACACGCCACAACAATTCTTTTCGAGATACAACGTGTAGTTTTGGAGATACAAGCTAATTTTGTACTATGCGTTATTTCTTCTCGTAAAGAGTTTCCAATGCGTACGTATATGTCTTTACTCTGCAAAACTGTATTTCCTTATGAAGTGGTATTCTTACATATCCTTTCGAGAGAAAACTGTCCTGTGCCTTCTCTTTTGAGGCTACACAGTTAGACATACACGCAACATGAAAGCTTTTCGACTTACAACGTGTTGTTTAGGAAAAACAAGATAATTTCGCACGATGCGGGATTTCCTTAAAACGTGATTTTCTGAAAAATTTTGACGAAAGAAAATTCTCCTTTTGGTTCTCTTTATGCTACATGTTAAGACGTGCACGCCACAACAATTCTTTTCGAGATACAACGTGTAGTTTTGGAGATACAAGCTAATATTGTACTATGCGTTATTTCTTCTCGTAAAGAGTTTCCAATGCGTACGTATATGTCTTTATTCTGCAAAACTGTATTTCCTTATGAAGTGGTATTCTTACATATCCTTTCGAGAGAAAACTGTCCTGTGCCTTCTCTTTTGAGGCTACACACTTAGACATACACGCAACATGAAAGCTTTTCGACTTACAACGTGTTGTTTAGGAAAAACAAGATAATTTCGCACGATGCGGGATTTCCTTAAAACGTGATTTTCTGAAAAATTTTGACGAAAGAAAATTCTCCTTTTGGTTCTCTTTCGATGCTACATGTTAAGACGTACACGCCACAACAATTCTTTTCGAGATACAACGTGTAGTTTTGGAGATACAAGCTAATTTTGTACTATGCGTTATTTCTTCTCCTAAAGAGTTTCCAATGCGTACGTATATGTCTTTACTCTGCAAAGCTGTATTTCCTTATGAAGTGGTATTCTTACATATCCTTTCGAGAGAAAACTGTCCTGTGCCTTCTCTTTTGAGGCTACACACTTAGACATACACGCAACATGAAAGCTTTTCGACTTACAACGTGTTGTTTAGGAAAAACAAGATAATTTCGCACGATGCGGGATTTCCTTAAAACGTGATTTTCTGAAAAATTTTGACGAAAGAAAATTCTCCTTTTGGTTCTCTTTAGATGCTACATGTTAAGACGTACACGCCACAGCAATTCTTTTCGAGATACAACGTGTAGTTTTGGAGATACAAGCTAATTTTGTACTATGCGTTATTTCTTCTCGTAAAGAGTTTCCAATGCGTACGTATATGTCTTTACTCTGCAAAACTGTATTTCCTTGTGAAGTGGTATTCTTACATATCCTTTCGAGAGAAAACTGTCCTGTGTCTTCTCTTTTGAGGCTACACACTTAGACATACACGCAACATGAAAGCTTTTCGACTTACAACGTGTTGTTTAGGAAAAACAAGATAATTTCGCACGATGCGGGATTTCCTTAAAACGTGATTTTCTGAAAAATTTTGACGAAAGAAAATTCTCCTTTTGGTTCTCTTTAGATGCTACATGTTAAGACGTACACGCCACAACAATTCTTTTCGAGATACAACGTGTAGTTTTGGAGATACAAGCTAATTTTGTACTATGCGTTATTTCTTCTCCTAAAGAGTTTCCAATGCGTACGTATATGTCTTTACTCTGCAAAGTTGTATTTCCTTATGAAGTGGTATTCTTACATATCCTTTCGAGAGAAAACTGTCCTGTGCCTTCTCTTTTGAGGCTACACACTTAGACATACACGCAACATGAAAGCTTTTCGACTTACAACGTGTTGTTTAGGAAAAACAAGATAATTTCGCACGATGCGGGATTTCCTTAAAACGTGATTTTCTGAAAAATTTTGACGAAAGAAAATTCTCCTTTTGGTTCTCTTTAGATGCTACATGTTAAGACGTACACGCCACAACAATTCTTTTCGAGATACAACGTGTAGTTTTGGAGATACAAGCTAATTTTGTACTATGCGTTATTTCTTCTCGTAAAGAGTTTCCAATGCGTACGTATATGTCTTTACACTGCAAAGCTGTATTTCCTTATGAAGTGGTATTCTTACATATCCTTTCGAGAGAAAACTGTCCTGTGCCTTCTCTTTTGAGGCTACACACTTAGACATACACGCAACATGAAAGCTTTTCGACTTACAACGTGTTGTTTAGGAAAAACAAGATAATTTCGCACGATGCGGGATTTCCTTAAAACGTGATTTTCTGAAAAATTTTGAGGAAAGAAAATTCTCCTTTTGGTTCTCTTTAGATGCTACATGTTAAGACGTACACGCCACAACAATTCTTTTCGAGATACAACGTGTAGTTTTGGAGATACAAGCTAATTTTGTACTATGCGTTATTTCTTCTCGTAAAGAGTTTCCAATGCGTACGTATATGTCTTTACTCTGCAAAGCTGTATTTCCTTATGAAGTGGTATTCTTACATATCCTTTCGAGAGAAAACTGTCCTGTGCCTTCTCTTTTGAGGCTACACACTTAGACATACACGCAACATGAAAGCTTTTCGACTTACAACGTGTTGTTTAGGAAAAACAAGATAATTTCGCACGATGCGGGATTTCCTTAAAACGTGATTTTCTGAAAAATTTTGACGAAAGAAAATTCTCCTTTTGGTTCTCTTTAGATGCTACATGTTAAGACGTACACGCCACAACAATTCTTTTCGAGATACAACGTGTAGTTTTGGAGATACAAGCTAATTTTGTACTATGCGTTATTTCTTCTCCTAAAGAGTTTCCAATGCGTACGTATATGTCTTTACTCTGCAAAGTTGTATTTCCTTATGAAGTGGTATTCTTACATATCCTTTCGAGAGAAAACTGTCCTGTGCCTTCTCTTTTGAGGCTACACACTTAGACATACACGCAACATGAAAGCTTTTCGACTTACAACGTGTTGTTTAGGAAAAACAAGATAATTTCGCACGATGCGGGATTTCCTTAAAACGTGATTTTCTGAAAAATTTTGACGAAAGAAAATTCTCCTTTTGGTTCTCTTTAGATGCTACATGTTAAGACGTACATGCCACAACAATTCTTTTCGAGATACAACGTGTAGTTTTGGAGATACAAGCTAATTTTGTACTATGCGTTATTTCTTCTCGTAAAGAGTTTCCAATGCGTACGTATATGTTTTTACTCTGCAAAACTGTATTTCCTTATGAAGTGGTATTCTTACATATCCTTTCGAGAGAAAACTGTCCTGTGCCTTCTCTTTTGAGGCTACACACTTAGACATACACGCAACATGAAAGCTTTTCGACTTACAACGTGTTGTTTAGGAAAAACAAGATAATTTCGCACGATGCGGGATTTCCTTAAAACGTGATTTTCTGAAAAATTTTGACGAAAGATAATTCTCCTTTTGGTTCTCTTTAGATGCTACATGTTAAGACGTACACGCCACCGCAATTCTTTTCGAGATACAACGTGTAGTTTTGGAGATACAAGCTAATATTGTACTATGCGTTATTTCTTCTCGTAAAGAGTTTCCAATGCGTACGTATATGTCTTTATTCTGCAAAACTGTATTTCCTTATGAAGTGGTATTCTTACATATCCTTTCGAGAGAAAACTGTCCTGTGCCTTCTCTTTTGAGGCTACACACTTAGACATACATGCAACATGAAAGCTTTTCGACTTACAACGTGTTGTTTAGGAAAAACAAGATAATTTCGCACGATGCGGGATTTCCTTAAAACGTGATTTTCTGAAAAATTTTCACGAAAGAAAATTCTCCTTTTGGTTCTCTTTAGATGCTACATGTTAAGACGTACACGCCACAACAATTCTTTTCGAGATACATCGTGTAGTTTTGGAGATACAAGCTAATTTTGTACTATGCGTTATTTCTTCTCCTAAAGAGTTTCCAATGCGTACGTATATGTCTTTACTCTGCAAAGCTGTATTTCCTTATGAAGTGGTATTCTTACATATCCTTTCGAGAGAAAACTGTCCTGTGCCTTCTCTTTTGAGGCTACACACTTAGACATACACGCAACATGAAAGCTTTTCGACTTACAACGTGTTGTTTAGGAAAAACAAGATAATTTCGCACGATGCGGGATTTCCTTAAAACGTGATTTTCTGAAAAATTTTGACGAAAGAAAATTCTCCTTTTGGTTCTCTTTAGATGCTACATGTTAAGACGTACACGCCACAGCAATTCTTTTCGAGATACAACGTGTAGTTTTGGAGATACAAGCTAATTTTGTACTATGCGTTATTTCTTCTCGTAAAGAGTTTCCAATGCGTACGTATATGTCTTTACTCTGCAAAACTGTATTTCCTTGTGAAGTGGTATTCTTACATATCCTTTCGAGAGAAAACTGTCCTGTGCCTTCTCTTTTGAGGCTACACACTTAGACATACACGCAACATGAAAGCTTTTCGACTTACAACGTGTTGTTTAGGAAAAACAAGATAATTTCGCACGATGCGGGATTTCCTTAAAACGTGATTTTCTGAAAAATTTTGACGAAAGAAAATTCTCCTTTTGGTTCTCTTTAGATGCTACATGTTAAGACGTACACGCCACAACAATTCTTTTCGAGATACAACGTGTAGTTTTGGAGATACAAGCTAATTTTGTACTATGCGTTATTTCTTCTCCTAAAGAGTTTCCAATGCGTACGTATATGTCTTTACTCTGCAAAGTTGTATTTCCTTATGAAGTGGTATTCTTACATATCCTTTCGAGAGAAAACTGTCCTGTGCCTTCTCTTTTGAGGCTACACACTTAGACATACACGCAACATGAAAGCTTTTCGACTTACAACGTGTTGTTTAGGAAAAACAAGATAATTTCGCACGATGCGGGATTTCCTTAAAACGTGATTTTCTGAAAAATTTTGACGAAAGAAAATTCTCCTTTTGGTTCTCTTTAGATGCTACATGTTAAGACGTACACGCCACAACAATTCTTTTCGAGATACAACGTGTAGTTTTGGAGATACAAGCTAATTTTGTACTATGCGTTATTTCTTCTCGTAAAGAGTTTCCAATGCGTACGTATATGTCTTTACACTGCAAAGCTGTATTTCCTTATGAAGTGGTATTCTTACATATCCTTTCGAGAGAAAACTGTCCTGTGCCTTCTCTTTTGAGGCTACACACTTAGACATACACGCAACATGAAAGCTTTTCGACTTACAACGTGTTGTTTAGGAAAAACAAGATAATTTCGCACGATGCGGGATTTCCTTAAAACGTGATTTTCTGAAAAATTTTCACGAAAGAAAATTCTCCTTTTGGTTCTCTTTAGATGCTACATGTTAAGACGTACACGCCACAACAATTCTTTTCGAGATACAACGTGTAGTTTTGGAGATACAAGCTAATTTTGTACTATGCGTTATTTCTTCTCGTAAAGAGTTTCCAATGCGTACGTATATGTCTTTACTCTGCAAAACTGTATTTCCTTATGAAGTGGTATTCTTACATATCCTTTCGAGAGAAAACTGTCCTGTGCCTTCTCTTTTGAGGCTACACACTTAGACATACACGCAACATGAAAGCTTTTCGACTTACAACGTGTTGTTTAGGAAAAACAAGATAATTTCGCACGATGCGGGATTTCCTTAAAACGTGATTTTCTGAAAAATTTTGACGAAAGATAATTCTCCTTTTGGTTCTCTTTAGATGCTACATGTTAAGACGTACACGCCACAGCAATTCTTTTCGAGATACAACGTGTAGTTTTGGAGATACAAGCTAATTTTGTACTATGCGTTATTTCTTCTCGTAAAGAGTTTCCAATGCGTACGTATATGTCTTTACTCTGCAAAACTGTATTTCCTTATGAAGTGGTATTCTTACATATCCTTTCGAGAGAAAACTGTCCTGTGCCTTCTCTTTTGAGGCTACACACTTAGACATACACGCAACATGAAAGCTTTTCGACTTACAACGTGTTGTTTAGGAAAAACAAGATAATTTCGCACGATGCGGGATTTCCTTAAAACGTGATTTTCTGAAAAATTTTGACGAAAGAAAATTCTCCTTTTGGTTCTCTTTAGATGCTACATGTTAAGACGTACACGCCACAACAATTCTTTTCGAGATACAACGTGTAGTTTTGGAGATACAAGCTAATTTTGTACTAAGCGTTATTTCTTCTCCTAAAGAGTTTCCAATGCGTACGTATATGTCTTTACTCTGCAAAACTGTATTTCCTTATGAAGTGGTATTCTTACATATCCTTTCGAGAGAAAACTGTCCTGTGCCTTCTCTTTTGAGGCTACACACTTAGACATACACGCAACATGAAAGCTTTTCGACTTACAACGTGTTGTTTAGGAAAAACAAGATAATTTCACACGATGCGGGATTTCCTTAAAACGTGATTTTCTGAAAAATTTTCACGAAAGAAAATTCTCCTTTTGGTTCTCTTTAGATGCTACCTGTTAAGACGTACACGCCACAACAATTCTTTTCGAGATACAACGTGTAGTTTTGGAGATACAAGCTAATTTTGTCCTATGCGTTATTTCTTCTCGTAAAGAGTTTCCAATGCGTACGTATATGTCTTTACTCTGCAAAACTGTATTTCCTTATGAAGTGGTATTCTTACATATCCTTTCGAGAGAAAACTGTCCTGTGCCTTCTCTTTTGAGGCTACACACTTAGACATACACGCAACATGAAAGCTTTTCGACTTACAACGTGTTGTTTAGGAAAAACAAGATAATTTCGCACGATGCGGGATTTCCTTAAAACGTGATTTTCTGAAAAATTTTGACGAAAGAAAATTCTCCTTTTGGTTCTCTTTAGATGCTACATGTTAAGACGTACACGCCACAACAATTCTTTTCGAGATACAACGTGTAGTTTTGGAGATACAAGCTAATTTTGTACTATGCGTTATTTCTTCTCCTAAAGAGTTTCCAATGCGTACGTATATGTCTTTACTCTGCAAAACTGTATTTCCTTATGAAGTGGTATTCTTACATATCCTTTCGAGAGAAAACTGTCCTGTGCCTTCTCTTTTGAGGCTACACACTTAGACATACACGCAACATGAAAGCTTTTCGACTTACAACGTGTTGTTTAGGAAAAACAAGATAATTTCGCACGATGCGGGATTTCCTTAAAACGTGATTTTCTGAAAAATTTTGACGAAAGAAAATTCTCCTTTTGGTTCTCTTTAGATGCTACATGTTAAGACGTACACGCCACAAAAATTCTTTTCGAGATACAACGTGTAGTTTTGGAGATACAAGCTAATTTTGTACTATGCGTTATTTCTTCTCGTAAAGAGTTTCCAATGCGTACGTATATGTCTTTACACTGCAAAGCTGTATTTCCTTATGAAGTGGTATTCTTACATATCCTTTCGAGAGAAAACTGTCCTGTGCCTTCTCTTTTGAGGCTACACACTTAGACATACACGCAACATGAAAGCTTTTCGACTTACAACGTGTTGTTTAGGAAAAACAAGATAATTTCGCACGATGCGGGATTTCCTTAAAACGTGATTTTCTGAAAAATTTTGACGAAAGAAAATTCTCCTTTTGGTTCTCTTTAGATGCTACATGTTAAGACGTGCACGCCACAACAGTTCTTTTCGAGATACAACGTGTAGTTTTGGAGATACAAGCTAATTTTGTACTATGCGTTATTTCTTCTCGTAAAGAGTTTCCAATGCGTACGTATATGTCTTTACTCTGCAAAGCTGTATTTCCTTATGAAGTGGTATTCTTACATATCCTTTCGAGAGAAAACTGTCCTGTGCCTTCTCTTTTGAGGCTACACACTTAGACATACACGCAACATGAAAGCTTTTCGACTTACAACGTGTTGTTTAGGAAAAACAAGATAATTTCGCACGATGCGGGATTTCCTTAAAACGTGATTTTCTGAAAAATTTTGACGAAAGAAAATTCTCCTTTTGGTTCTCTTTAGATGCTACATGTTAAGACGTACACGCCACAGCAATTCTTTTCGAGATACAACGTGTAGTTTTGGAGATACAAGCTAATTTTGTACTATGCGTTATTTCTTCTCGTAAAGAGTTTCCAATGCGTACGTATATGTCTTTACTCTGCAAAACTGTATTTCCTTGTGAAGTGGTATTCTTACATATCCTTTCGAGAGAAAACTGTCCTGTGCCTTCTCTTTTGAGGCTACACACTTAGACATACACGCAACATGAAAGCTTTTCGACTTACAACGTGTTGTTTAGGAAAAACAAGATAATTTCGCACGATGCGGGATTTCCTTAAAACGTGATTTTCTGAAAAATTTTGACGAAAGAAAATTCTCCTTTTGGTTCTCTTTAGATGCTACATGTTAAGACGTACACGCCACAACAATTCTTTTCGAGATACAACGTGTAGTTTTGGAGATACAAGCTAATTTTGTACTATGCGTTATTTCTTCTCCTAAAGAGTTTCCAATGCGTACGTATATGTCTTTACTCTGCAAAGTTGTATTTCCTTATGAAGTGGTATTCTTACATATCCTTTCGAGAGAAAACTGTCCTGTGCCTTCTCTTTTGAGGCTACACACTTAGACATACACGCAACATGAAAGCTTTTCGACTTACAACGTGTTGTTTAGGAAAAACAAGATAATTTCGCACGATGCGGGATTTCCTTAAAACGTGATTTTCTGAAAAATTTTGACGAAAGAAAATTCTCCTTTTGGTTCTCTTTAGATGCTACATGTTAAGACGTACACGCCACAACAATTCTTTTCGAGATACAACGTGTAGTTTTGGAGATACAAGCTAATTTTGTACTATGCGTTATTTCTTCTCGTAAAGAGTTTCCAATGCGTACGTATATGTCTTTATACTGCAAAGCTGTATTTCCTTTTGAAGTGGTATTCTTACATATCCTTTCGAGAGAAAACTGTCCTGTGCCTTCTCTTTTGAGGCTACACACTTAGACATACACGCAACATGAAAGCTTTTCGACTTACAACGTGTTGTTTAGGAAAAACAAGATAATTTCGCACGATGCGGGATTTCCTTAAAACGTGATTTTCTGAAAAATTTTCACGAAAGAAAATTCTCCTTTTGGTTCTCTTTAGATGCTACATGTTAAGACGTACACGCCACAACAATTCATTTCGAGATACAACGTGTAGTTTTGGAGATACAAGCTAATTTTGTACTATGCGTTATTTCTTCTCGTAAAGAGTTTCCAATGCGTACGTATATGTCTTTACTCTGCAAAGCTGTATTTCCTTATGAAGTGGTATTCTTACATATCCTTTCGAGAGAAAACTGTCCTGTGCCTTCTCTTTTGAGGCTACACACTTAGACATACACGCAACATGAAAGCTTTTCGACTTACAACGTGTTGTTTAGGAAAAACAAGATAATTTCGCACGATGCGGGATTTCCTTAAAACGTGATTTTCTGAAAAATTTTGACGAAAGAAAATTCTCCTTTTGGTTCTCTTTAGATGCTACATGTTAAGACGTACATGCCACAACAATTCTTTTCGAGATACAACGTGTAGTTTTGGAGATACAAGCTAATTTTGTACTATGCGTTATTTCTTCTCCTAAAGAGTTTCCAATGCGTACGTATATGTTTTTACTCTGCAAAACTGTATTTCCTTATGAAGTGGTATTCTTACATATCCTTTCGAGAGAAAACTGTCCTGTGCCTTCTCTTTTGAGGCTACACACTTAGACATACACGCAACATGAAAGCTTTTCGACTTACAACGTGTTGTTTAGGAAAAACAAGATAATTTCGCACGATGCGGGATTTCCTTAAAACGTGATTTTCTGAAAAATTTTGACGAAAGATAATTCTCCTTTTGGTTCTCTTTAGATGCTACATGTTAAGACGTACACGCCACCGCAATTCTTTTCGAGATACAACGTGTAGTTTTGGAGATACAAGCTAATATTGTACTATGCGTTATTTCTTCTCGTAAAGAGTTTCCAATGCGTACGTATATGTCTTTATTCTGCAAAACTGTATTTCCTTATGAAGTGGTATTCTTACATATCCTTTCGAGAGAAAACTGTCCTGTGCCTTCTCTTTTGAGGCTACACACTTAGACATACACGCAACATGAAAGCTTTTCGACTTACAACGTGTTGTTTAGGAAAAACAAGATAATTTCGCACGATGCGGGATTTCCTTAAAACGTGATTTTCTGAAAAATTTTGACGAAAGAAAATTCTCCTTTTGGTTCTCTTTAGATGCTACATGTTTTGACGTACACGCCACAACAATTCTTTTCGAGATACAACGTGTAGTTTTGGAGATACAAGCTAATTTTGTACTATGCGTTATTTCTTCTCCTAAAGAGTTTCCAATGCGTACGTATATGTCTTTACTCTGCAAAGCTGTATTTCCTTATGAAGTGGTATTCTTACATATCCTTTCGAGAGAAAACTGTCCTGTGCCTTCTCTTTTGAGGCTACACACTTAGACATACACGCAACATGAAAGCTTTTCGACTTACAACGTGTTGTTTAGGAAAAACAAGATAATTTCGCACGATGCGGGATTTCCTTAAAACGTGATTTTCTGAAAAATTTTGACGAAAGAAAATTCTCCTTTTGGTTCTCTTTAGATGCTACATGTTAAGACGTACACGCCACAGCAATTCTTTTCGAGATACAACGTGTAGTTTTGGAGATACAAGCTAATTTTGTACTATGCGTTATTTCTTCTCGTAAAGAGTTTCCAATGCGTACGTATATGTCTTTACTCTGCAAAACTGTATTTCCTTGTGAAGTGGTATTCTTACATATCCTTTCGAGAGAAAACTGTCCTGTGTCTTCTCTTTTGAGGCTACACACTTAGACATACACGCAACATGAAAGCTTTTCGACTTACAACGTGTTGTTTAGGAAAAACAAGATAATTTCGCACGATGCGGGATTTCCTTAAAACGTGATTTTCTGAAAAATTTTGACGAAAGAAAATTCTCCTTTTGGTTCTCTTTAGATGCTACATGTTAAGACGTACACGCCACAAAAATTCTTTTCGAGATACAACGTGTAGTTTTGGAGATACAAGCTAATTTTGTACTATGCGTTATTTCTTCTCCTAAAGAGTTTCCAATGCGTACGTATATGTCTTTACTCTGCAAAGTTGTATTTCCTTATGAAGTGGTATTCTTACATATCCTTTCGAGAGAAAACTGTCCTGTGCCTTCTCTTTTGAGGCTACACACTTAGACATACACGCAACATGAAAGCTTTTCGACTTACAACGTGTTGTTTAGGAAAAACAAGATAATTTCGCACGATGCGGGATTTCCTTAAAACGTGATTTTCTGAAAAATTTTGACGAAAGAAAATTCTCCTTTTGGTTCTCTTTAGATGCTACATGTTAAGACGTACACGCCACAACAATTCTTTTCGAGATACAACGTGTAGTTTTGGAGATACAAGCTAATTTTGTACTATGCGTTATTTCTTCTCGTAAAGAGTTTCCAATGCGTACGTATATGTCTTTACACTGCAAAGCTGTATTTCCTTATGAAGTGGTATTCTTACATATCCTTTCGAGAGAAAACTGTCCTGTGCCTTCTCTTTTGAGGCTACACACTTAGACATACACGCAACATGAAAGCTTTTCGACTTACAACGTGTTGTTTAGGAAAAACAAGATAATTTCGCACGATGCGGGATTTCCTTAAAACGTGATTTTCTGAAAAATTTTCACGAAAGAAAATTCTCCTTTTGGTTCTCTTTAGATGCTACATGTTAAGACGTACACGCCACAACAATTCTTTTCGAGATACAACGTGTAGTTTTGGAGATACAAGCTAATTTTGTACTATGCGTTATTTCTTCTCGTAAAGAGTTTCCAATGCGTACGTATATGTCTTTACTCTGCAAAGCTGTATTTCCTTATGAAGTGGTATTCTTACATATCCTTTCGAGAGAAAACTGTCCTGTGCCTTCGCTTTTGAGGCTACACACTTAGACATACACGCAACATGAAAGCTTTTCGACTTACAACGTGTTGTTTAGGAAAAACAAGATAATTTCGCACGATGCGGGATTTCCTTAAAACGTGATTTTCTGAAAAATTTTGACGAAAGAAAATTCTCCTTTTGGTTCTCTTTAGATGCTACATGTTAAGACGTACATGCCACAACAATTGTTTTCGAGATACAACGTGTAGTTTTGGAGATACAAGCTAATTTTGTACTATGCGTTATTTCTTCTCGTAAAGAGTTTCAATGCGTACGTATATGTTTTTACTCTGCAAAACTGTATTTCCTTATGAAGTGGTATTCTTACATATCCTTTCGAGAGAAAACTGTCCTGTGCCTTCTCTTTTGAGGCTACACACTTAGACATACACGCAACATGAAAGCTTTTCGACTTACAACGTGTTGTTTAGGAAAAACAAGATAATTTCGCACGATGCGGGATTTCCTTAAAACGTGATTTTCTGAAAAATTTTGACGAAAGATAATTCTCCTTTTGGTTCTCTTTAGATGCTACATGTTAAGACGTACACGCCACAACAATTCTTTTCGAGATACAACGTGTAGTTTTGGAGATACAAGCTAATTTTGTACTATGCGTTATTTCTTCTCCTAAAGAGTTTCCAATGCGTACGTATATGTCTTTACTCTGCAAAGTTGTATTTCCTTATGAAGTGGTATTCTTACATCTCCTTTCGAGAGAAAACTGTCCTGTGCCTTCTCTTTTGATGCTACACACTTAGACATACACGCAACATGAAAGCTTTTCGACTTACAACGTGTTGTTTAGGAAAAACAAGATAATTTCGCACGATGCGGGATTTCCTTAAAACGTGATTTTCTGAAAAATTTTGACGAAAGAAAATTCTCCTTTTGGTTCTCTTTAGATGCTACATGTTAAGACGTACACGCCACAACAATTCTTTTCGAGATACAACGTGTAGTTTTGGAGATACAAGCTAATTTTGTACTATGCGTTATTTCTTCTCGTAAAGAGTTTCCAATGCGTACGTATATGTCTTTACTCTGCAAAACTGTATTTCCTTATGAAGTGGTATTCTTACATATCCTTTCGAGAGAAAACTGTCCTGTGCCTTCTCTTTTGAGGCTACACAGTTAGACATACACGCAACATGAAAGCTTTTCGACTTACAACGTGTTGTTTAGGAAAAACAAGATAATTTCGCACGATGCGGGATTTCCTTAAAACGTGATTTTCTGAAAAATTTTGACGAAAGAAAATTCTCCTTTTGGTTCTCTTTATGCTACATGTTAAGACGTGCACGCCACAACAATTCTTTTCGAGATACAACGTGTAGTTTTGGAGATACAAGCTAATATTGTACTATGCGTTATTTGTTCTCGTAAAGAGTTTCCAATGCGTACGTATATGTCTTTATTCTGCAAAACTGTATTTCCTTATGAAGTGGTATTCTTACATATCCTTTCGAGAGAAAACTGTCCTGTGCCTTCTCTTTTGAGGCTACACACTTAGACATACACGCAACATGAAAGCTTTTCGACTTACAACGTGTTGTTTAGGAAAAACAAGATAATTTCGCACGATGCGGGATTTCCTTAAAACGTGATTTTCTGAAAAATTTTGACGAAAGAAAATTCTCCTTTTGGTTCTCTTTCGATGCTACATGTTAAGACGTACACGCCACAACAATTCTTTTCGAGATACAACGTGTAGTTTTGGAGATACAAGCTAATTTTGTACTATGCGTTATTTCTTCTCCTAAAGAGTTTCCAATGCGTACGTATATGTCTTTACTCTGCAAAGCTGTATTTCCTTATGAAGTGGTATTCTTACATATCCTTTCGAGAGAAAACTGTCCTGTGCCTTCTCTTTTGAGGCTACACACTTAGACATACACGCAACATGAAAGCTTTTCGACTTACAACGTGTTGTTTAGGAAAAACAAGATAATTTCGCACGATGCGGGATTTCCTTAAAACGTGATTTTCTGAAAAATTTTGACGAAAGAAAATTCTCCTTTTGGTTCTCTTTAGATGCTACATGTTAAGACGTACACGCCACAGCAATTCTTTTCGAGATACAACGTGTAGTTTTGGAGATACAAGCTAATTTTGTACTATGCGTTATTTCTTCTCGTAAAGAGTTTCCAATGCGTACGTATATGTCTTTACTCTGCAAAACTGTATTTCCTTGTGAAGTGGTATTCTTACATATCCTTTCGAGAGAAAACTGTCCTGTGTCTTCTCTTTTGAGGCTACACACTTAGACATACACGCAACATGAAAGCTTTTCGACTTACAACGTGTTGTTTAGGAAAAACAAGATAATTTCGCACGATGCGGGATTTCCTTAAAACGTGATTTTCTGAAAAATTTTGACGAAAGAAAATTCTCCTTTTGGTTCTCTTTAGATGCTACATGTTAAGACGTACACGCCACAACAATTCTTTTCGAGATACAACGTGTAGTTTTGGAGATACAAGCTAATTTTGTACTATGCGTTATTTCTTCTCCTAAAGAGTTTCCAATGCGTACGTATATGTCTTTACTCTGCAAAGTTGTATTTCCTTATGAAGTGGTATTCTTACATATCCTTTCGAGAGAAAACTGTCCTGTGCCTTCTCTTTTGAGGCTACACACTTAGACATACACGCAACATGAAAGCTTTTCGACTTACAACGTGTTGTTTAGGAAAAACAAGATAATTTCGCACGATGCGGGATTTCCTTAAAACGTGATTTTCTGAAAAATTTTGACGAAAGAAAATTCTCCTTTTGGTTCTCTTTAGATGCTACATGTTAAGACGTACACGCCACAACAATTCTTTTCGAGATACAACGTGTAGTTTTGGAGATACAAGCTAATTTTGTACTATGCGTTATTTCTTCTCGTAAAGAGTTTCCAATGCGTACGTATATGTCTTTACACTGCAAAGCTGTATTTCCTTATGAAGTGGTATTCTTACATATCCTTTCGAGAGAAAACTGTCCTGTGCCTTCTCTTTTGAGGCTACACACTTAGACATACACGCAACATGAAAGCTTTTCGACTTACAACGTGTTGTTTAGGAAAAACAAGATAATTTCGCACGATGCGGGATTTCCTTAAAACGTGATTTTCTGAAAAATTTTGAGGAAAGAAAATTCTCCTTTTGGTTCTCTTTAGATGCTACATGTTAAGACGTACACGCCACAACAATTCTTTTCGAGATACAACGTGTAGTTTTGGAGATACAAGCTAATTTTGTACTATGCGTTATTTCTTCTCGTAAAGAGTTTCCAATGCGTACGTATATGTCTTTACTCTGCAAAGCTGTATTTCCTTATGAAGTGGTATTCTTACATATCCTTTCGAGAGAAAACTGTCCTGTGCCTTCTCTTTTGAGGCTACACACTTAGACATACACGCAACATGAAAGCTTTTCGACTTACAACGTGTTGTTTAGGAAAAACAAGATAATTTCGCACGATGCGGGATTTCCTTAAAACGTGATTTTCTGAAAAATTTTGACGAAAGAAAATTCTCCTTTTGGTTCTCTTTAGATGCTACATGTTAAGACGTACACGCCACAACAATTCTTTTCGAGATACAACGTGTAGTTTTGGAGATACAAGCTAATTTTGTACTATGCGTTATTTCTTCTCCTAAAGAGTTTCCAATGCGTACGTATATGTCTTTACTCTGCAAAGTTGTATTTCCTTATGAAGTGGTATTCTTACATATCCTTTCGAGAGAAAACTGTCCTGTGCCTTCTCTTTTGAGGCTACACACTTAGACATACACGCAACATGAAAGCTTTTCGACTTACAACGTGTTGTTTAGGAAAAACAAGATAATTTCGCACGATGCGGGATTTCCTTAAAACGTGATTTTCTGAAAATTTTTGACGAAAGAAAATTCTCCTTTTGGTTCTCTTTAGATGCTACATGTTAAGACGTACACGCCACAACAATTCTTTTCGAGATACAACGTGTAGTTTTGGAGATACAAGCTAATTTTGTACTATGCGTTATTTCTTCTCGTAAAGAGTTTCCAATGCGTACGTATATGTCTTTATACTGCAAAGCTGTATTTCCTTTTGAAGTGGTATTCTTACATATCCTTTCGAGAGAAAACTGTCCTGTGCCTTCTCTTTTGAGGCTACACACTTAGACATACACGCAACATGAAAGCTTTTCGACTTACAACGTGTTGTTTAGGAAAAACAAGATAATTTCGCACGATGCGGGATTTCCTTAAAACGTGATTTTCTGAAAAATTTTGACGAAAGAAAATTCTCCTTTTGGTTCTCTTTAGATGCTACATGTTAAGACGTACACGCCACAACAATTCTTTTCGAGATACAACGTGTAGTTTTGGAGATACAAGCTAATTTTGTACTATGCGTTATTTCTTCTCGTAAAGAGTTTCCAATGCGTACGTATATGTCTTTACTCTGCAAAGCTGTATTTCCTTATGAAGTGGTATTCTTACATATCCTTTCGAGAGAAAACTGTCCTGTGCCTTCTCTTTTGAGGCTACACACTTAGACATACACGCAACATGAAAGCTTTTCGACTTACAACGTGTTGTTTAGGAAAAACAAGATAATTTCGCACGATGCGGGATTTCCTTAAAACGTGATTTTCTGCAAAATTTTGACGAAAGAAAATTCTCCTTTTGGTTCTCTTTAGATGCTACATGTTAAGACGTACACGCCACAACAATTCTTTTCGAGATACAACGTGTAGTTTTGGAGATACAAGCTAATTTTGTACTAAGCGTTATTTCTTCTCCTAAAGAGTTTCCAATGCGTACGAATATGTCTTTACTCTGCAAAGTTGTATTTCCTTATGAAGTGGTATTCTTACATATCCTTTCGAGAGAAAACTGTCCTGTGCCTTCTCTTTTGAGGCTACACACTTAGACATACACGCAACATGAAAGCTTTTCGACTTACAATGTGTTGTTTAGGAAAAACAAGATAATTTCGCACGATGCGGGATTTCCTTAAAACGTGATTTTCTGAAAAATTTTGACGAAAGAAAATTCTCCTTTTGGTTCTCTTTAGATGCTACATGTTAAGACGTACACGCCACAACAATTCTTTTCGAGATACAACGTGTAGTTTTGGAGATACAAGCTAATTTTGTACTATGCGTTATTTCTTCTCGTAAAGAGTTTCCAATGCGTACGTATATGTCTTTACTCTGCAAAACTGTATTTCCTTATGAAGTGGTATTCTTACATATCCTTTCGAGAGAAAACTGTCCTGTGCCTTCTCTTTTGAGGCTACACACTTAGACATACACGCAACATGAAAGCTTTTCGACTTACAACGTGTTGTTTAGGAAAAACAAGATAATTTCGCACGATGCGGGATTTCCTTAAAACGTGATTTTCTGAAAAATTTTGACGAAAGAAAATTCTCCTTTTGGTTCTCTTTAGATGCTACATGTTAAGACGTACACGCCACAGCAATTCTTTTCGAGATACAACGTGTAGTTTTGGAGATACAAGCTAATTTTGTACTATGTGTTATTTCTTCTCGTAAAGAGTTTCCAATGCGTACCTATATGTCTTTACTCTGCAAAACTGTATTTCCTTATGAAGTGGTATTCTTACATATCCTTTCGAGAGAAAACTGTCCTGTGCCTTCTCTTTTGAGGCTACACACTTAGACATACACGCAACATGAAAGCTTTTCGACTTACAACGTGTTGTTTAGGAAAAACAAGATAATTTCGCACGATGCGGGATTTCCTTAAAACGTGATTTTCTGAAAAATTTTGACGAAAGATAATTCTCCTTTTGGTTCTCTTTAGATGCTACATGTTAAGACGTACACGCCACAGCAATTCTTTTCGAGATACAACGTGTAGTTTTGGAGATACAAGCTAATTTTGTACTATGCGTTATTTCTTCTCGTAAAGAGTTTCCAATGCGTACGTATATGTCTTTACTCTGCAAAACTGTATTTCCTTATGAAGTGGTATTCTTACATATCCTTTCGAGAGAAAACTGTCCTGTGCCTTCTCTTTTGAGGCTACACACTTAGACATACACGCAACATGAAAGCTTTTCGACTTACAACGTGTTGTTTAGGAAAAACAAGATAATTTCGCACGATGCGGGATTTCCTTAAAACGTGATTTTCTGAAAAATTTTGACAAAAGAAAATTCTCCTTTTGGTTCTCTTTAGATGCTACATGTTAAGACGTACACGCCACAAGAATTCTTTTGGAGATACAACGTGTAGTTTTGGAGATACAAGCTAATTTTGTACTATGCGTTATTTCTTCTCGTAAAGAGTTTCCAATGCGTACGTATATGTCTTTACTCTGCAAAACTGTATTTCCTTATGAAGTGGTATTCTTACATATCCTTTCGAGAGAAAACTGTCCTGTGCCTTCTCTTTTGAGGCTACACACTTAGACATACACGCAACATGAAAGCTTTTCGACTTACAACGTGTTGTTTAGGAAAAACAAGATAATTTCGCACGATGCGGGATTTCCTTAAAACGTGATTTTCTGAAAAATTTTGACGAAAGAAAATTCTCCTTTTGGTTCTCTTTAGATGCTACATGTTAAGACGTACACGCCACAACAATTCTTTTCGAGATACAACGTGTAGTTTTGGAGATACAAGCTAATTTTGTACTATGCGTTATTTCTTCTCGTAAAGAGTTTCCAATGCGTACGTATATGTCTTTACTCTGCAAAACTGTATTTCCTTATGAAGTGGTATTCTTACATATCCTTTCGAGAGAAAACTGTCCTGTGCCTACTCTTTTGAGGCTACACACTTAGACATACACGCAACATGAAAGCTTTTCGACTTACAACGTGTTGTTTAGGAAAAACAAGATAATTTCGCACGATGCGGGATTTCCTTAAAACGTGATTTTCTGAAAAATTTTGACGAAAGAAAATTCTCCTTTTGGTTCTCTTTAGATGCTACATGTTAAGACGTACACGCCACAACAATTCTTTTCGAGATACAACGTGTAGTTTTGGAGATACAAGCTAATTTTGTACTAAGCGTTATTTCTTCTCCTAAAGAGTTTCCAATGCGTACGAATATGTCTTTACTCTGCAAAGTTGTATTTCCTTATGAAGTGGTATTCTTACATATCCTTTCGAGAGAAAACTGTCCTGTGCCTTCTCTTTTGAGGCTACACACTTAGACATACACGCAACATGAAAGCTTTTCGACTTACAACGTGTTGTTTAGGAAAAACAAGATAATTTCGCACGATGCGGGATTTCCTTAAAACGTGATTTTCTGAAAAATTTTGACGAAAGAAAATTCTCCTTTAGGTTCTCTTTAGATGCTACATGTTAAGACGTACACGCCACAACAATTCTTTTCGAGATACAACGTGTAGTTTTGGAGATACAAGCTAATTTTGTACTATGCGTTATTTCTTCTCCTAAAGAGTTTCCAATGCGTACGTATATGTCTTTACTCTGCAAAGTTGTATTTCCTTATGAAGTGGTATTCTTACATATCCTTTCGAGAGAAAACTGTCCTGTGCCTTCTCTTTTGAGGCTACACACTTAGACATACACGCAACATGAAAGCTTTTCGACTTACAACGTGTTGTTTAGGAAAAACAAGATAATTTCGCACGATGCGGGATTTCCTTAAAACGTGATTTTCTGAAAAATTTTGACGAAAGAAAATTCTCCTTTTGGTTCTCTTTAGATGCTACATGTTAAGACGTACACGCCACAACAATTCTTTTCGAGATACAACGTGTAGTTTTGGAGATACAAGCTAATTTTGTACTATGCGTTATTTCTTCTCGTAAAGAGTTTCCAATGCGTAGGTATATGTCTTTACACTGCAAAGCTGTATTTCCTTATGAAGTGGTATTCTTACATATCCTTTCGAGAGAAAACTGTCCTGTGCCTTCTCTTTTGAGGCTACACACTTAGACATACACGCAACATGAAAGCTTTTCGACTTACAACGTGTTGTTTAGGAAAAACAAGATAATTTCGCACGATGCGGGATTTCCTTAAAACGTGATTTTCTGAAAAATTTTCACGAAAGAAAATTCTCCTTTTGGTTCTCTTTAGATGCTACATGTTAAGACGTACACGCCACAACAATTCTTTTCGAGATACAACGTGTAGTTTTGGAGATACAAGCTAATTTTGTACTATGCGTTATTTCTTCTCGTAAAGAGTTTCCAATGCGTACGTATATGTCTTTACTCTGCAAAGCTGTATTTCCTTATGAAGTGGTATTCTTACATATCCTTTCGAGAGAAAACTGTCCTGTGCCTTCTCTTTTGAGGCTACACACTTAGACATACACGCAACATGAAAGCTTTTCGACTTACAACGTGTTGTTTAGGAAAAACAAGATAATTTCGCACGATGCGGGATTTCCTTAAAACGTGATTTTCTGAAAAATTTTCACGAAAGAAAATTCTCCTTTTGGTTCTCTTTAGATGCTACATGTTAAGACGTACACGCCACAACAATTCTTTTCGAGATACAACGTGTAGTTTTGGAGATACCAGCTAATTTTGTACTATGCGTTATTTCTTCTCCTAAAGAGTTTCCAATGCGTACGTATATGTCTTTACTCTGCAAAACTGTATTTCCTTATGAAGTGGTATTCTTACATATCCTTTCGAGAGAAAACTGTCCTGTGCCTTCTCTTTTGAGGCTACACACTTAGACATACACGCAACATGAAAGCTTTTCGACTTACAACGTGTTGTTTAGGAAAAACAAGATAATTTCGCACGATGCGGGATTTCCTTAAAACGTGATTTTCTGAAAAATTTTGACGAAAGATAATACTCCTTTTGGTTCTCTTTAGATGCTACATGTTAAGACGTACACGCCACAGCAATTCTTTTCGAGATACAACGTGTAGTTTTGGAGATACAAGCTAATTTTGTACTATGCGTTATTTCTTCTCGTAAAGAGTTTCCAATGCGTACGTATATGTCTTTACTCTGCAAAACTGTATTTCCTTATGAAGTGGTATTCTTACATATCCTTTCGAGAGAAAACTGTCCTGTGCCTTCTCTTTTGAGGCTACACACTTAGACATACACGCAACATGAAAGCTTTTCGACTTACAACGTGTTGTTTAGGAAAAACAAGATAATTTCGCACGATGCGGGATTTCCTTAAAACGTGATTTTCTGAAAAATTTTGACGAAAGAAAATTCTCCTTTTGGTTCTCTTTAGATGCTACATGTTAAGACGTACACGCCACAACAATTCTTTTCGAGATACAACGTGTAGTTTTGGAGATACAAGCTAATTTTGTACTAAGCGTTATTTCTTCTCCTAAAGAGTTTCCAATGCGTACGAATATGTCTTTACTCTGCAAAGTTGTATTTCCTTATGAAGTGGTATTCTTACATATCCTTTCGAGAGAAAACTGTCCTGTGCCTTCTCTTTTGAGGCTACACACTTAGACATACACGCAACATGAAAGCTTTTCGACTTACAATGTGTTGTTTAGGAAAAACAAGATAATTTCGCACGATGCGGGATTTCCTTAAAACGTGATTTTCTGAAAAATTTTGACGAAAGAAAATTCTCCTTTTGGTTCTCTTTAGATGCTACATGTTAAGACGTACACGCCACAACAATTCTTTTCGAGATACAACGTGTAGTTTTGGAGATACAAGCTAATTTTGTACTATGCGTTATTTCTTCTCCTAAAGAGTTTCCAATGCGTACGTATATGTCTTTACTCTGCAAAACTGTATTTCCTTATGAAGTGGTATTCTTACATATCCTTTCGAGAGAAAACTGTCCTGTGCCTTCTCTTTTGAGGCTACACACTTAGACATACACGCAACATGAAAGCTTTTCGACTTACAACGTGTTGTTTAGGAAAAACAAGATAATTTCGCACGATGCGGGATTTCCTTAAAACGTGATTTTCTGAAAAATTTTGACGAAAGAAAATTCTCCTTTTGGTTCTCTTTAGATGCTACATGTTAAGACGTACACGCCACAGCAATTCTTTTCGAGATACAACGTGTAGTTTTGGAGATACAAGCTAATTTTGTACTATGTGTTATTTCTTCTCGTAAAGAGTTTCCAATGCGTACCTATATGTCTTTACTCTGCAAAACTGTATTTCCTTATGAAGTGGTATTCTTACATATCCTTTCGAGAGAAAACTGTCCTGTGCCTTCTCTTTTGAGGCTACACACTTAGACATACACGCAACATGAAAGCTTTTCGACTTACAACGTGTTGTTTAGGAAAAACAAGATAATTTCGCACGATGCGGGATTTCCTTAAAACGTGATTTTCTGAAAAATTTTGACGAAAGATAATTCTCCTTTTGGTTCTCTTTAGATGCTACATGTTAAGACGTACACGCCACAGCAATTCTTTTCGAGATACAACGTGTAGTTTTGGAGATACAAGCTAATTTTGTACTATGCGTTATTTCTTCTCGTAAAGAGTTTCCAATGCGTACGTATATGTCTTTACTCTGCAAAACTGTATTTCCTTATGAAGTGGTATTCTTACATATCCTTTCGAGAGAAAACTGTCCTGTGCCTTCTCTTTTGAGGCTACACACTTAGACATACACGCAACATGAAAGCTTTTCGACTTACAACGTGTTGTTTAGGAAAAACAAGATAATTTCGCACGATGCGGGATTTCCTTAAAACGTGATTTTCTGAAAAATTTTGACAAAAGAAAATTCTCCTTTTGGTTCTCTTTAGATGCTACATGTTAAGACGTACACGCCACAAGAATTCTTTTCGAGATACAACGTGTAGTTTTGGAGATACAAGCTAATTTTGTACTATGCGTTATTTCTTCTCGTAAAGAGTTTCCAATGCGTACGTATATGTCTTTACTCTGCAAAACTGTATTTCCTTATGAAGTGGTATTCTTACATATCCTTTCGAGAGAAAACTGTCCTGTGCCTTCTCTTTTGAGGCTACACACTTAGACATACACGCAACATGAAAGCTTTTCGACTTACAACGTGTTGTTTAGGAAAAACAAGATAATTTCGCACGATGCGGGATTTCCTTAAAACGTGATTTTCTGAAAAATTTTGACGAAAGAAAATTCTCCTTTTGGTTCTCTTTAGATGCTACATGTTAAGACGTACACGCCACAACAATTCTTTTCGAGATACAACGTGTAGTTTTGGAGATACAAGCTAATTTTGTACTATGCGTTATTTCTTCTCGTAAAGAGTTTCCAATGCGTACGTATATGTCTTTACTCTGCAAAACTGTATTTCCTTATGAAGTGGTATTCTTACATATCCTTTCGAGAGAAAACTGTCCTGTGCCTTCTCTTTTGAGGCTACACACTTAGACATACACGCAACATGAAAGCTTTTCGACTTACAACGTGTTGTTTAGGAAAAACAAGATAATTTCGCACGATGCGGGATTTCCTTAAAACGTGATTTTCTGAAAAATTTTGACGAAAGAAAATTCTCCTTTTGGTTCTCTTTAGATGCTACATGTTAAGACGTACACGCCACAACAATTCTTTTCGAGATACAACGTGTAGTTTTGGAGATACAAGCTAATTTTGTACTAAGCGTTATTTCTTCTCCTAAAGAGTTTCCAATGCGTACGAATATGTCTTTACTCTGCAAAGTTGTATTTCCTTATGAAGTGGTATTCTTACATATCCTTTCGAGAGAAAACTGTCCTGTGCCTTCTCTTTTGAGGCTACACACTTAGACATACACGCAACATGAAAGCTTTTCGACTTACAACGTGTTGTTTAGGAAAAACAAGATAATTTCGCACGATGCGGGATTTCCTTAAAACGTGATTTTCTGAAAAATTTTGACGAAAGAAAATTCTCCTTTTGGTTCTCTTTAGATGCTACATGTTAAGACGTACACGCCACAACAATTCTTTTCGAGATACAACGTGTAGTTTTGGAGATACAAGCTAATTTTGTACTATGCGTTATTTCTTCTCGTAAAGAGTTTCCAATGCGTACGTATATGTCTTTACTCTGCAAAACTGTATTTCCTTATGAAGTGGTATTCTTACATATCCTTTCGAGAGAAAACTGTCCTGTGCCTTCTCTTTTGAGGCTACACACTTAGACATACACGCAACATGAAAGCTTTTCGACTTACAACGTGTTGTTTAGGAAAAACAAGATAATTTCGCACGATGCGGGATTTCCTTAAAACGTGATTTTCTGAAAAAAATTGACGAAAGAAAATTCTCCTTTTGGTTCTCTTTAGATGCTACATGTTAAGACGTACACGCCACAGCAATTCTTTTCGAGATACAACGTGTAGTTTTGGAGATACAAGCTAATTTTGTACTATGCGTTATTTCTTCTCGTAAAGAGTTTCCAATGCGTACGTATATGTCTTTACTCTGCAAAACTGTATTTCCTTATGAAGTGGTATTCTTACATATCCTTTCGAGAGAAAACTGTCCTGTGCCTTCTCTTTTGAGGCTACACACTTAGACATACACGCAACATGAAAGCTTTTCGACTTACAACGTGTTGTTTAGGAAAAACAAGATAATTTCGCACGATGCGGGATTTCCTTAAAACGTGATTTTCTGAAAAATTTTGACGAAAGATAATTCTCCTTTTGGTTCTCTTTAGATGCTACATGTTAAGACGTACACGCCACAGCAATTCTTTTCGAGATACAACGTGTAGTTTTGGAGATACAAGCTAATTTTGTACTATGCGTTATTTCTTCTCGTAAAGAGTTTCCAATGCGTACGTATATGTCTTTACTCTGCAAAACTGTATTTCCTTATGAAGTGGTATTCTTACATATCCTTTCGAGAGAAAACTGTCCTGTGCCTTCTCTTTTGAGGCTACACACTTAGACATACACGCAACATGAAAGCTTTTCGACTTACAACGTGTTGTTTAGGAAAAACAAGATAATTTCGCACGATGCGGGATTTCCTTAAAACGTGATTTTCTGAAAAATTTTGACAAAAGAAAATTCTCCTTTTGGTTCTCTTTAGATGCTACATGTTAAGACGTACACGCCACAAGAATTCTTTTCGAGATACAACGTGTAGTTTTGGAGATACAAGCTAATTTTGTACTATGCGTTATTTCTTCTCGTAAAGAGTTTCCAATGCGTACGTATATGTCTTTACTCTGCAAAACTGTATTTCCTTATGAAGTGGTATTCTTACATATCCTTTCGAGAGAAAACTGTCCTGTGCCTTCTCTTTTGAGGCTACACACTTAGACATACACGCAACATGAAAGCTTTTCGACTTACAACGTGTTGTTTAGGAAAAACAAGATAATTTCGCACGATGCGGGATTTCCTTAAAACGTGATTTTCTGAAAAATTTTGACGAAAGAAAATTCTCCTTTTGGTTCTCTTTAGATGCTACATGTTAAGACGTACACGCCACAACAATTCTTTTCGAGATACAACGTGTAGTTTTGGAGATACAAGCTAATTTTGTACTATGCGTTATTTCTTCTCGTAAAGAGTTTCCAATGCGTACGTATATGTCTTTACTCTGCAAAACTGTATTTCCTTATGAAGTGGTATTCTTACATATCCTTTCGAGAGAAAACTGTCCTGTGCCTTCTCTTTTGAGGCTACACACTTAGACATACACGCAACATGAAAGCTTTTCGACTTACAACGTGTTGTTTAGGAAAAACAAGATAATTTCGCACGATGCGGGATTTCCTTAAAACGTGATTTTCTGAAAAATTTTGAGGAAAGAAAATTCTCCTTTTGGTTCTCTTTAGATGCTACATGTTAAGACGTACACGCCACAACAATTCTTTTCGAGATACAACGTGTAGTTTTGGAGATACAAGCTAATTTTGTACTATGCGTTATTTCTTCTCGTAAAGAGTTTCCAATGCGTACGTATATGTCTTTACTCTGCAAAACTGTATTTCCTTATGAAGTGGTATTCTTACATATCCTTTCGAGAGAAAACTGTCCTGTGCCTTCTCTTTTGAGGCTACACACTTAGACATACACGCATCATGAAAGCATTTCGACTTACAACGTGTTGTTTAGGAAAAACAAGATAATTTCGCACGATGCGGGATTTCCTTAAAACGTGATTTTCTGAAAAATTTTGACGAAAGAAAATTCTCCTTTTGGTTCTCTTTAGATGCTACATGTTAAGACGTACACGCCACAGCAATTCTTTTCGAGATACAACGTGTAGTTTTGGAGATACAAGCTAATTTTGTACTATGCGTTATTTCTTCACGTAAAGAGTTTCCAATGCGTACGTATATGTCTTTACTCTGCAAAACTGTATTTCCTTATGAAGTGGTATTCTTACATATCCTTTCGAGAGAAAACTGTCCTGTGCCTTCTCTTTTGAGGCTACACACTTAGACATACACGCAACATGAAAGCTTTTCGACTTACAACGTGTTGTTTAGGAAAAACAAGATAATTTCGCACGATGCGGGATTTCCTTAAAACGTGATTTTCTGAAAAATTTTGACGAAAGAAAATTCTCCTTTTGGTTCTCTTTAGATGCTACATGTTAAGACGTACACGCCACAACAATTCTTTTCGAGATACAACGTGTAGTTTTGGAGATACAAGCTAATTTTGTACTATGCGTTATTTCTTCTCGTAAAGAGTTTCCAATGCGTACGTATATGTCTTTACTCTGCAAAACTGTATTTCCTTATGAAGTGGTATTCTTACATATCCTTTCGAGAGAAAACTGTCCTGTGCCTTCTCTTTTGAGGCTACACACTTAGACATACACGCAACATGAAAGCTTTTCGACTTACAACGTGTTGTTTAGGAAAAACAAGATAATTTCGCACGATGCGGGATTTCCTTAAAACGTGATTTTCTGAAAAATTTTGACGAAAGAAAATTCTCCTTTTGGTTCTCTTTAGATGCTACATGTTAAGACGTACACGCCACAACAATTCTTTTCGAGATACAACGTGTAGTTTTGGAGATACAAGCTAATTTTGTACTATGCGTTATTTCTTCTCGTAAAGAGTTTCCAATGCGTACGTATATGTCTTTACTCTGCAAAACTGTATTTCCTTATGAAGTGGTATTCTTACATATCCTTTCGAGAGAAAACTGTCCTGTGCCTTCTCTTTTGAGGCTACACACTTAGACATACACGCAACATGAAAGCTTTTCGACTTACAACGTGTTGTTTAGGAAAAACAAGATAATTTCGCACGATGCGGGATTTCCTTAAAACGTGATTTTCTGAAAAATTTTGACGAAAGAAAATTCTCCTTTTGGTTCTCTTTAGATGCTACATGTTAAGACGTACACGCCACAACAATTCTTTTCGAGATACAACGTGTAGTTTTGGAGATACAAGCTAATTTTGTACGATGCGTTATTTCTTCTCGTAAAGAGTTTCCAATGCGTACGTATATGTCTTTACTCTGCAAAACTGTATTTCCTTATGAAGTGGTATTCTTACATATCCTTTCGAGAGAAAACTGTCCTGTGCCTTCTCTTTTGAGGCTACACACTTAGACATACACGCAACATGAAAGCTTTTCGACTTACAACGTGTTGTTTAGGAAAAACAAGATAATTTCGCACGATGCGGGATTTCCTTAAAACGTGATTTTCTGAAAAATTTTGACGAAAGAAAATTCTCCTTTTGGTTCTCTTTAGATGCTACATGTTAAGACGTACACGCCACAAGAATTCTTTTCGAGATACAACGTGTAGTTTTGGAGATACAAGCTAATTTTGTACTATGCGTTATTTCTTCTCGTAAAGAGTTTCCAATGCGTACGTATATGTCTTTACTCTGCAAAACTGTATTTCCTTATGAAGTGGTATTCTTACATATCCTTTCGAGAGAAAACTGTCCTGTGCCTTCTCTTTTGAGGCTACACACTTAGACATACACGCAACATGAAAGCTTTTCGACTTACAACGTGTTGTTTAGGAAAAACAAGATAATTTCGCACGATGCGGGATTTCCTTAAAACGTGATTTTCTGAAAAATTTTGAGGAAAGAAAATTCTCCTTTTGGTTCTCTTTAGATGCTACATGTTAAGACGTACACGCCACAACAATTCTTTTCGAGATACAACGTGTAGTTTTGGAGATACAAGCTAATTTTGTACTATGCGTTATTTCTTCTCGTAAAGAGTTTCCAATGCGTACGTATATGTCTGTACACTGCAAAGCTGTATTTCCTTATGAAGTGGTATTCTTACATATCCTTTCGAGAGAAAACTGTCCTGTGCCTTCTCTTTTGAGGCTACACACTTAGACATACACGCAACATGAAAGCTTTTCGACTTACAACGTGTTGTTTAGGAAAAACAAGATAATTTCGCACGATGCGGGATTTCCTTAAAACGTGATTTTCTGAAAAATTTTGACGAAAGAAAATTCTCCTTTTGATTCTCTTTAGATGCTACATGTTAAGACGTACACGCCACAACAATTCTTTTCGAGATACAACGTGTAGTTTTGGAGATACAAGCTAATTTTGTACTATGCGTTATTTCTTCTCGTAAAGAGTTTCCAATGCGTACGTATATGTCTTTACTCTGCAAAACTGTATTTCCTTATGAAGTGGTATTCTTACATATCCTTTCGAGAGAAAACTGTCCTGTGCCTTCTCTTTTGAGGCTACACACTTAGACATACACGCATCATGAAACCTTTTCGACTTACAACGTGTTGTTTAGGAAAAACAAGATAATTTCGCACGATGCGGGATTTCCTTAAAACGTGATTTTCTGAAAAATTTTGACGAAAGAAAATTCTCCTTTTGGTTCTCTTTAGATGCTACATGTTAAGACGTACACGCCACAGCAATTCTTTTCGAGATACAACGTGTAGTTTTGGAGATACAAGCTAATTTTGTACTATGCGTTATTTCTTCTCGTAAAGAGTTTCCAATGCGTACGTATATGTCTTTACTCTGCAAAACTGTATTTCCTTATGAAGTGGTATTCTTACATATCCTTTCGAGAGAAAACTGTCCTGTGCCTTCTCTTTTGAGGCTACACACTTAGACATACACGCAACATGAAAGCTTTTCGACTTACAACGTGTTGTTTAGGAAAAACAAGATAATTTCGCACGATGCGGGATTTCCTTAAAACGTGATTTTCTGAAAAATTTTGACGAAAGAAAATTCTCCTTTTGGTTCTCTTTAGATGCTACATGTTAAGACGTACACGCCACAACAATTCTTTTCGAGATACAACGTGTAGTTTTGGAGATACAAGCTAATTTTGTACTATGCGTTATTTCTTCTCGTAAAGAGTTTCCAATGCGTACGTATATGTCTTTACTCTGCAAAACTGTATTTCCTTATGAAGTGGTATTCTTACATATCCTTTCGAGAGAAAACTGTCCTGTGCCTTCTCTTTTGAGGCTACACACTTAGACATACACGCAACATGAAAGCTTTTCGACTTACAACGTGTTGTTTAGGAAAAACAAGATAATTTCGCACGATGCGGGATTTCCTTAAAACGTGATTTTCTGAAAAATTTTGACGAAAGAAAATTCTCCTTTTGGTTCTCTTTAGATGCTACATGTTAAGACGTACACGCCACAAGAATTCTTTTCGAGATACAACGTGTAGTTTTGGAGATACAAGCTAATTTTGTACTATGCGTTATTTCTTCTCGTAAAGAGTTTCCAATGCGTACGTATATGTCTTTACTCTGCAAAACTGTATTTCCTTATGAAGTGGTATTCTTACATATCCTTTCGAGAGAAAACTGTCCTGTGCCTTCTCTTTTGAGGCTACACACTTAGACATACACGCAACATGAAAGCTTTTCGACTTACAACGTGTTGTTTAGGAAAAACAAGATAATTTCGCACGATGCGGGATTTCCTTAAAACGTGATTTTCTGAAAAATTTTGACGAAAGAAAATTCTCCTTTTGGTTCTCTTTAGATGCTACATGTTAAGACGTACACGCCACAAGAATTCTTTTCGAGATACAACGTGTAGTTTTGGAGATACAAGCTAATTTTGTACTATGCGTTATTTCTTCTCGTAAAGAGTTTCCAATGCGTACGTATATGTCTTTACTCTGCAAAACTGTATTTCCTTATGAAGTGGTATTCTTACATATCCTTTCGAGAGAAAACTGTCCTGTGCCTTCTCTTTTGAGGCTACACACTTAGACATACACGCAACATGAAAGCTTTTCGACTTACAACGTGTTGTTTAGGAAAAACAAGATAATTTCGCACGATGCGGGATTTCCTTAAAACGTGATTTTCTGAAAAATTTTGAGGAAAGAAAATTCTCCTTTTGGTTCTCTTTAGATGCTACATGTTAAGACGTACACGCCACAACAATTCTTTTCGAGATACAACGTGTAGTTTTGGAGATACAAGCTAATTTTGTACTATGCGTTATTTCTTCTCGTAAAGAGTTTCCAATGCGTACGTATATGTCTGTACACTGCAAAGCTGTATTTCCTTATGAAGTGGTATTCTTACATATCCTTTCGAGAGAAAACTGTCCTGTGCCTTCTCTTTTGAGGCTACACACTTAGACATACACGCAACATGAAAGCTTTTCGACTTACAACGTGTTGTTTAGGAAAAACAAGATAATTTCGCACGATGCGGGATTTCCTTAAAACGTGATTTTCTGAAAAATTTTGACGAAAGAAAATTCTCCTTTTGGTTCTCTTTAGATGCTACATGTTAAGACGTACACGCCACAACAATTCTTTTCGAGATACAACGTGTAGTTTTGGAGATACAAGCTAATTTTGTACTATGCGTTATTTCTTCTCGTAAAGAGTTTCCAATGCGTACGTATATGTCTTTACTCTGCAAAACTGTATTTCCTTATGAAGTGGTATTCTTACATATCCTTTCGAGAGAAAACTGTCCTGTGCCTTCTCTTTTGAGGCTACACACTTAGACATACACGCAACATGAAAGCTTTTTGACTTACAACGTGTTGTTTAGGAAAAACAAGATAATTTCGCACGATGCGGGATTTCCTTAAAACGTGATTTTCTGAAAAATTTTGACGAAAGAAAATTCTCCTTTTGGTTCTCTTTAGATGCTACATGTTAAGACGTACACGCCACAACAATTCTTTTCGAGATACAACGTGTAGTTTTGGAGATACAAGCTAATTTTGTACTATGCGTTATTTCTTCTCGTAAAGAGTTTCCAATGCGTACGTATATGTCTTTACTCTGCAAAACTGTATTTCCTTATGAAGTGGTATTCTTACATATCCTTTCGAGAGAAAACTGTCCTGTGCCTTCTCTTTTGAGGCTACACACTTAGACATACACGCAACATGAAAGCTTTTCGACTTACAACGTGTTGTTTAGGAAAAACAAGATAATTTCGCACGATGCGGGATTTCCTTAAAACGTGATTTTCTGAAAAATTTTGACGAAAGAAAATTCTCCTTTTGGTTCTCTTCAGATGCTACATGTTAAGACGTACACGCCACAACAATTCTTTTCGAGATACAACGTGTAGTTTTGGAGATACAAGCTAATTTTGTACTATGCGTTATTTCTTCTCCTAAAGAGTTTCCAATGCGTACGTATATGTCTTTACTCTGCAAAACTGTATTTCCTTATGAAGTGGTATTCTTACATATCCTTTCGAGAGAAAACTGTCCTGTGCCTTCTCTTTTGAGGCTACACACTTAGACATACACGCAACATGAAAGCTTTTCGACTTACAACGTGTTGTTTAGGAAAAACAAGATAATTTCGCACGATGCGGGATTTCCTTAAAACGTGATTTTCTGAAAAATTTTGACGAAAGAAAATTCTCCTTTTGGTTCTCTTTAGATGCTACATGTTAAGACGTACACGCCACAACAATTCTTTTCGAGATACAACGTGTAGTTTTGGAGATACAAGCTAATTTTGTACGATGCGTTATTTCTTCTCGTAAAGAGTTTCCAATGCGTACGTATATGTCTTTACTCTGCAAAACTGTATTTCCTTATGAAGTGGTATTCTTACATATCCTTTCGAGAGAAAACTGTCCTGTGCCTTCTCTTTTGAGGGTACACACTTAGACATACACGCAACATGAAAGCTTTTCGACTTACAACGTGTTGTTTAGGAAAAACAAGATAATTTCGCACGATGCGGGATTTCCTTAAAACGTGATTTTCTGAAAAATTTTGACGAAAGAAAATTCTCCTTTTGGTTCTCTTTAGATGCTACATGTTAAGACGTACACGCCACAACAATTCTTTTCGAGATACAACGTGTAGTTTTGGAGATACAAGCTAATTTTGTACTATGCGTTATTTCTTCTCGTAAAGAGTTTCCAATGCGTACGTATATGTCTTTACTCTGCAAAACTGTATTTCCTTATGAAGTGGTATTCTTACATATCCTTTCGAGAGAAAACTGTCCTGTGCCTTCTCTTTTGAGGCTACACACTTAGACATACACGCAACATGAAAGCTTTTCGACTTACAACGTGTTGTTTAGGAAAAACAAGATAATTTCGCACGATGCGGGATTTCCTTAAAACGTGATTTTCTGAAAAATTTTTATGAAAGAAAATTCTCCTTTTGGTTCTCTTTAGATGCTACATGTTAAGACGTACACGCCATAACAATTCTTTTCGAGATACAACGTGTAGTTTTGGAGATACAAGCTAATTTTGTACTATGCGTTATTTCTTCTCGTAAAGAGTTTCCAATGCGTACGTATATGTCTGTACACTGCAAAGCTGTATTTCCTTATGAAGTGGTATTCTTACATATCCTTTCGAGAGAAAACTGTCCTGTGCCTTCTCTTTTGAGGCTACACACTTAGACATACACGCAACATGAAAGCTTTTCGACTTACAACGTGTTGTTTAGGAAAAACAAGATAATTTCGCACGATGCGGGATTTCCTTAAAACGTGATTTTCTGAAAAATTTTGACGAAAGAAAATTCTCCTTTTTATTCTCTTTAGATGCTACATGTTAAGACGTACACGCCACAACAATTCTTTCCGAGATACAACGTGTAGTTTTGGAGATACAAGCTAATTTTGTACTATGCGTTATTTCTTCTCGTAAAGAGTTTCCAATGCGTACGTATATGTCTTTACTCTGCAAAACTGTATTTCCTTATGAAGTGGTATTCTTACATATCCTTTCGAGAGAAAACTGTCCTGTGCCTTCTCTTTTGAGGCTACACACTTAGACATACACGCAACATGAAAGCTTTTCGACTTACAACGTGTTGTTTAGGAAAAACAAGATAATTTCGCACGATGCGGGATTTCCTTAAAACGTGATTTTCTGAAAAATTTTGACGAAAGAAAATTCTCCTTTTGGTTCTCTTTAGATGCTACATGTTAAGACGTACACGCCACAACAATTCTTTTCGAGATACAACGTGTAGTTTTGGAGATACAAGCTAATTTTGTACTATGCGTTATTTCTTCTCGTAAAGAGTTTCCAAAGCGTACGTATATGTCTTTACTCTGCAAAACCGTATTTCCTTATGAAGTGGTATTCTTACATATCCTTTCGAGAGAAAACTGTCCTGTGCCTTCTCTTTTGAGGCTACACACTTAGACATACACGCAACATGAAAGCTTTTCGACTTACAACGTGTTGTTTAGGAAAAACAAGATAATTTCGCACGATGCGGGATTTCCTTAAAACGTGATTTTCTGAAAAATTTTGACGAAAGAAAATTCTCCTTTTGGTTCTCTTTAGATGCTACATGTTAAGACGTACACGCCACAACAATTCTTTTCGAGATACAACGTGTAGTTTTGGAGATACAAGCTAATTTTGTACTATGCGTTATTTCTTCTCGTAAAGAGTTTTCAATGCGTACGTATATGTCTTTACTCTGCAAAACTGTATTTCCTTATGAAGTGGTATTCTTACATATCCTTTCGAGAGAAAACTCTCCTGTGCCTTCTCTTTTGAGGCTACACACTTAGACATACACGCAACATGAAAGCTTTTCGACTTACAACGTGTTGTTTAGGAAAAACAAGATAATTTCGCACGATGCGGGATTTCCTTAAAACGTGATTTTCTGAAAAATTTTGACGAAAGAAAATTCTCCTTTTGGTTCTCTTTAGATGCTACATGTTAAGACGTACACGCCACAAAAATTCTTTTCGAGATACAACGTGTAGTTTTGGAGATACAAGCTAATTTTGTACTATGCGTTATTTCTTCTCGTAAAGAGTTTCCAATGCGTACATATATGTCTTTACTCTGCAAAGTTGTAATTCCTTATGAAGTGGTATTCTTACATATCCTTTCGAGAGAAAACTGTCCTGTGCCTTCTCTTTTGAGGCTACACACTTAGACATACACGCAACATGAAAGCTTTTCGACTTACAACGTGTTGTTTAGGAAAAACAAGATAATTTCGCACGATGCGGGATTTCCTTAAAACGTGATTTTCTGAAAAATTTTGACGAAAGAAAATTATCCTTTTGGTTCTCTTTAGATGCTACATGTTAAGACGTACACGCCACAACAATTCTTTTCGAGATACAACGTGTAGTTTTGGAGATACAAGCTAATTTTGTACTATGCGTTATTTCTTCTCGTAAAGAGTTTCCAATGCGTACGTATATGTCTTTACTCTGCAAAACTGTATTTCCTTATGAAGTGGTATTCTTACATATCCTTTCGAGAGAAAACTGTCCTGTGCCTTCTCTTTTGAGGCTACACACTTAGACATACACGCATCATGAAACCTTTTCGACTTACAACGTGTTGTTTAGGAAAAACAAGATAATTTCGCACGATGCGGGATTTCCTTAAAACGTGATTTTCTGAAAAATTTTGACGAAAGAAAATTCTCCTTTTGGTTCTCTTTAGATGCTACATGTTAAGACGTACACGCCACAGCAATTCTTTTCGAGATACAACGTGTAGTTTTGGAGATACAAGCTAATTTTGTACTATGCGTTATTTCTTCACGTAAAGAGTTTCCAATGCGTACGTATATGTCTTTACTCTGCAAAACTGTATTTCCTTATGAAGTGGTATTCTTACATATCCTTTCGAGAGAAAACTGTCCTGTGCCTTCTCTTTTGAGGCTACACACTTAGACATACACGCAACATGAAAGCTTTTCGACTTACAACGTGTTGTTTAGGAAAAACAAGATAATTTCGCACGATGCGGGATTTCCTTAAAACGTGATTTTCTGAAAAATTTTGACGAAAGAAAATTCTCCTTTTGGTTCTCTTTAGATGCTACATGTTAAGACGTACACGCCACAACAATTCTTTTCGAGATACAACGTGTAGTTTTGGAGATACAAGCTAATTTTGTACTATGCGTTATTTCTTCTCCTAAAGAGTTTCCAATGCGTTCGTATATGTCTTTACTCTGCAAAACTGTATTTCCTTATGAAGTGGTATTCTTACATATCCTTTCGAGAGAAAACTGTCCTGTGCCTTCTCTTTTGAGGCTACACACTTAGACATACACGCAACATGAAAGCTTTTTGACTTACAACGTGTTGTTTAGGAAAAACAAGATAATTTCGCACGATGCGGGATTTCCTTAAAACGTGATTTTCTGAAAAATTTTGACGAAAGAAAATTCTCCTTTTGGTTCTCTTTAGATGCTACATGTTAAGACGTACACGCCACAACAATTCTTTTCGAGATACAACGTGTAGTTTTGGAGATACAAGCTAATTTTGTACTATGCGTTATTTCTTCTCGTAAAGAGTTTCCAATGCGTACGTATATGTCTTTACTCTGCAAAACTGTATTTCCTTATGAAGTGGTATTCTTACATATCCTTTCGAGAGAAAACTGTCCTGTGCCTTCTCTTTTGAGGCTACACACTTAGACATACACGCAACATGAAAGCTTTTCGACTTACAACGTGTTGTTTAGGAAAAACAAGATAATTTCGCACGATGCGGGATTTCCTTAAAACGTGATTTTCTGAAAAATTTTGACGAAAGAAAATTCTCCTTTTGGTTCTCTTCAGATGCTACATGTTAAGACGTACACGCCACAACAATTCTTTTCGAGATACAACGTGTAGTTTTGGAGATACAAGCTAATTTTGTACTATGCGTTATTTCTTCTCCTAAAGAGTTTCCAATGCGTACGTATATGTCTTTACTCTGCAAAACTGTATTTCCTTATGAAGTGGTATTCTTACATATCCTTTCGAGAGAAAACTGTCCTGTGCCTTCTCTTTTGAGGCTACACACTTAGACATACACGCAACATGAAAGCTTTTCGACTTACAACGTGTTGTTTAGGAAAAACAAGATAATTTCGCACGATGCGGGATTTCCTTAAAACGTGATTTTCTGAAAAATTTTGACGAAAGAAAATTCTCCTTTTGGTTCTCTTTAGATGCTACATGTTAAGACGTACACGCCACAACAATTCTTTTCGAGATACAACGTGTAGTTTTGGAGATACAAGCTAATTTTGTACGATGCGTTATTTCTTCTCGTAAAGAGTTTCCAATGCGTACGTATATGTCTTTACTCTGCAAAACTGTATTTCCTTATGAAGTGGTATTCTTACATATCCTTTCGAGAGAAAACTGTCCTGTGCCTTCTCTTTTGAGGCTACACACTTAGACATACACGCAACATGAAAGCTTTTCGACTTACAACGTGTTGTTTAGGAAAAACAAGATAATTTCGCACGATGCGGGATTTCCTTAAAACGTGATTTTCTGAAAAATTTTGACGAAAGAAAATTCTCCTTTTGGTTCTCTTTAGATGCTACATGTTAAGACGTACACGCCACAACAATTCTTTTCGAGATACAACGTGTAGTTTTGGAGATACAAGCTAATTTTGTACGATGCGTTATTTCTTCTCGTAAAGAGTTTCCAATGCGTACGTATATGTCTTTACTCTGCAAAACTGTATTTCCTTATGAAGTGGTATTCTTACATATCCTTTCGAGAGAAAACTGTCCTGTGCCTTCTCTTTTGAGGCTACACACTTAGACATACACGCAACATGAAAGCTTTTCGACTTACAACGTGTTGTTTAGGAAAAACAAGATAATTTCGCACGATGCGGGATTTCCTTAAAACGTGATTTTCTGAAAAATTTTGACGAAAGAAAATTCTCCTTTTGGTTCTCTTTAGATGCTACATGTTAAGACGTACACGCCACAAGAATTCTTTTCGAGATACAACGTGTAGTTTTGGAGATACAAGCTAATTTTGTACTATGCGTTATTTCTTCTCGTAAAGAGTTTCCAATGCGTACGTATATGTCTTTACTCTGCAAAACTGTATTTCCTTATGAAGTGGTATTCTTACATATCCTTTCGAGAGAAAACTGTCCTGTGCCTTCTCTTTTGAGGCTACACACTTAGACATACACGCAACATGAAAGCTTTTCGACTAACAACGTGTTGTTTAGGAAAAACAAGATAATTTCGCACGATGCGGGATTTCCTTAAAACGTGATTTTCTGAAAAATTTTGAGGAAAGAAAATTCTCCTTTTGGTTCTCTTTAGATGCTACATGTTAAGCCGTACACGCCACAACAATTCTTTTCGAGATACAACGTGTAGTTTTGGAGATACAAGCTAATTTTGTACTATGCGTTATTTCTTCTCGTAAAGAGTTTCCAATGCGTACGTATATGTCTGTACACTGCAAAGCTGTATTTCCTTATGAAGTGGTATTCTTACATATCCTTTCGAGAGAAAACTGTCCTGTGCCTTCTCTTTTGAGGCTACACACTTAGACATACACGCAACATGAAAGCTTTTCGACTAACAACGTGTTGTTTAGGAAAAACAAGATAATTTCGCACGATGCGGGATTTCCTTAAAACGTGATTTTCTGAAAAATTTTGACGAAAGAAAATTCTCCTTTTGATTCTCTTTAGATGCTACATGTTAAGACGTACACGCCACAACAATTCTTTTCGAGATACAACGTGTAGTTTTGGAGATACCAGCTAATTTTGTACTATGCGTTATTTCTTCTCGTAAAGAGTTTCCAATGCGTACGTATATGTCTTTACTCTTCAAAACTGTATTTCCTTATGAAGTGGTATTCTTACATATCCTTTCGAGAGAAAACTGTCCTGTGCCTTCTCTTTTGAGGCTACACACTTAGACATACACGCATCATGAAAGCTTTTCGACTTACAACGTGTTGTTTAGGAAAAACAAGATAATTTCGCACGATGCGGGATTTCCTTAAAACGTGATTTTCTGAAAAATTTTGACGAAAGAAAATTCTCCTTTTGGTTCTCTTTAGATGCTACATGTTAAGACGTACACGCCACAGCAATTCTTTTCGAGATACAACGTGTAGTTTTGGAGATACAAGCTAATTTTGTACTATGCGTTATTTCTTCACGTAAAGAGTTTCCAATGCGTACGTATATGTCTTTACTCTGCAAAACTGTATTTCCTTATGAAGTGGTATTCTTACATATCCTTTCGAGAGAAAACTGTCCTGTGCCTTCTCTTTTGAGGCTACACACTTAGACATACACGCAACATGAAAGCTTTTCGACTTACAACGTGTTGTTTAGGAAAAACAAGATAATTTCGCACGATGCGGGATTTCCTTAAAACGTGATTTTCTGAAAAATTTTGACGAAAGAAAATTCTCCTTTTGGTTCTCTTTAGATGCTACATGTTAAGACGTACACGCCACAACAATTCTTTTCGAGATACAACGTGTAGTTTTGGAGATACAAGCTAATTTTGTACTATGCGTTATTTCTTCTCGTAAAGAGTTTCCAATGCGTACGTATATGTCTTTACTCTGCAAAACTGTATTTCCTTATGAAGTGGTATTCTTACATATCCTTTCGAGAGAAAACTGTCCTGTGCCTTCTCTTTTGAGGCTACACACTTAGACATACACGCAACATGAAAGCTTTTTGACTTACAACGTGTTGTTTAGGAAAAACAAGATAATTTCGCACGATGCGGGATTTCCTTAAAACGTGATTTTCTGAAAAATTTTGACGAAAGAAAATTCTCCTTTTGGTCCTCTTTAGATGCTACATGTTAAGACGTACACGCCACAACAATTCTTTTCGAGATACAACGTGTAGTTTTGGAGATACAAGCTAATTTTGTACTATGCGTTATTTCTTCTCGTAAAGAGTTTCCAATGCGTACGTATATGTCTTTACTCTGCAAAACTGTATTTCCTTATGAAGTGGTATTCTTACATATCCTTTCGAGAGAAAACTGTCCTGTGCCTTCTCTTTTGAGGCTACACACTTAGACATACACGCAACATGAAAGCTTTTCGACTTACAACGTGTTGTTTAGGAAAAACAAGATAATTTCGCACGATGCGGGATTTCCTTAAAACGTGATTTTCTGAAAAATTTTGACGAAAGAAAATTCTCCTTTTGGTTCTCTTCAGATGCTACATGTTAAGACGTACACGCCACAACAATTCTTTTCGAGATACAACGTGTAGTTTTGGAGATACAAGCTAATTTTGTACTATGCGTTATTTCTTCTCCTAAAGAGTTTCCAATGCGTACGTATATGTCTTTACTCTGCAAAACTGTATTTCCTTATGAAGTGGTATTCTTACATATCCTTTCGAGAGAAAACTGTCCTGTGCCTTCTCTTTTGAGGCTACACACTTAGACATACACGCAACATGAAAGCTTTTCGACTTACAACGTGTTGTTTAGGAAAAACAAGATAATTTCGCACGATGCGGGATTTCCTTAAAACGTGATTTTCTGAAAAATTTTGACGAAAGAAAATTCTCCTTTTGGTTCTCTTTAGATGCTACATGTTAAGACGTACACGCCACAACAATTCTTTTCGAGATACAACGTGTAGTTTTGGAGATACAAGCTAATTTTGTACTATGCGTTATTTCTTCTCGTAAAGAGTTTCCAATGCGTACGTATATGTCTTTACTCTGCAAAACTGTATTTCCTTATGAAGTGGTATTCTTACATATCCTTTCGAGAGAAAACTGTCCTGTGCCTTCTCTTTTGAGGCTACACACTTAGACATACACGCAACATGAAAGCTTTTCGACTAACAACGTGTTGTTTAGGAAAAACAAGATAATTTCGCACGATGCGGGATTTCCTTAAAACGTGATTTTCTGAAAAATTTTGAGGAAAGAAAATTCTCCTTTTGGTTCTCTTTAGATGCTACATGTTAAGACGTACACGCCACAACAATTCTTTTCGAGATACAACGTGTAGTTTTGGAGATACAAGCTAATTTTGTACTATGCGTTATTTCTTCTCGTAAAGAGTTTCCAATGCGTACGTATATGTCTGTACACTGCAAAGCTGTATTTCCTTATGAAGTGGTATTCTTACATATCCTTTCGAGAGAAAACTGTCCTGTGCCTTCTCTTTTGAGGCTACACACTTAGACATACACGCAACATGAAAGCTTTTCGACTAACAACGTGTTGTTTAGGAAAAACAAGATAATTTCGCACGATGCGGGATTTCCTTAAAACGTGATTTTCTGAAAAATTTTGACGAAAGAAAATTCTCCTTTTGATTCTGTTTAGATGCTACATGTTAAGACGTACACGCCACAACAATTCTTTTCGAGATACAACGTGTAGTTTTGGAGATACCAGCTAATTTTGTACTATGCGTTATTTCTTCTCGTAAAGAGTTTCCAATGCGTACGTATATGTCTTTACTCTTCAAAACTGTATTTCCTTATGAAGTGGTATTCTTACATATCCTTTCGAGAGAAAACTGTCCTGTGCCTTCTCTTTTGAGGCTACACACTTAGACATACACGCATCATGAAAGCTTTTCGACTTACAACGTGTTGTTTAGGAAAAACAAGATAATTTCGCACGATGCGGGATTTCCTTAAAACGTGATTTTCTGAAAAATTTTGACGAAAGAAAATTCTCCTTTTGGTTCTCTTTAGATGCTACATGTTAAGACGTACACGCCACAGCAATTCTTTTCGAGATACAACGTGTAGTTTTGGAGATACAAGCTAATTTTGTACTATGCTTTATTTCTTCACGTAAAGAGTTTCCAATGCGTACGTATATGTCTTTACTCTGCAAAACTGTATTTCCTTATGAAGTGGTATTCTTACATATCCTTTCGAGAGAAAACTGTCCTGTGCCTTCTCTTTTGAGGCTACACACTTAGACATACACGCAACATGAAAGCTTTTCGACTTACAACGTGTTGTTTAGGAAAAACAAGATAATTTCGCACGATGCGGGATTTCCTTAAAACGTGATTTTCTGAAAAATTTTGACGAAAGAAAATTCTCCTTTTGGTTCTCTTTAGATGCTACATGTTAAGACGTACACGCCACAACAATTCTTTTCGAGATACAACGTGTAGTTTTGGAGATACAAGCTAATTTTGTACTATGCGTTATTTCTTCTCGTAAAGAGTTTCCAATGCGTACGTATATGTCTTTACTCTGCAAAACTGTATTTCCTTATGAAGTGGTATTCTTACATATCCTTTCGAGAGAAAACTGTCCTGTGCCTTCTCTTTTGAGGCTACACACTTAGACATACACGCAACATGAAAGCTTTTTGACTTACAACGTGTTGTTTAGGAAAAACAAGATAATTTCGCACGATGCGGGATTTCCTTAAAACGTGATTTTCTGAAAAATTTTGACGAAAGAAAATTCTCCTTTTGGTTCTCTTTAGATGCTACATGTTAAGACGTACACGCCACAACAATTCTTTTCGAGATACAACGTGTAGTTTTGGAGATACAAGCTAATTTTGTACTATGCGTTATTTCTTCTCGTAAAGAGTTTCCAATGCGTACGTATATGTCTTTACTCTGCAAAACTGTATTTCCTTATGAAGTGGTATTCTTACATATCCTTTCGAGAGAAAACTGTCCTGTGCCTTCTCTTTTGAGGCTACACACTTAGACATACACGCAACATGAAAGCTTTTCGACTTACAACGTGTTGTTTAGGAAAAACAAGATAATTTCGCACGATGCGGGATTTCCTTAAAACGTGATTTTCTGAAAAATTTTGACGAAAGAAAATTCTCCTTTTGGTTCTCTTCAGATGCTACATGTTAAGACGTACACGCCACAACAATTCTTTTCGAGATACAACGTGTAGTTTTGGAGATACAAGCTAATTTTGTACTATGCGTTATTTCTTCTCCTAAAGAGTTTCCAATGCGTACGTATATGTCTTTACTCTGCAAAACTGTATTTCCTTATGAAGTGGTATTCTTACATATCCTTTCGAGAGAAAACTGTCCTGTGCCTTCTCTTTTGAGGCTACACACTTAGACATACACGCAACATGAAAGCTTTTCGACTTACAACGTGTTGTTTAGGAAAAACAAGATAATTTCGCACGATGCGGGATTTCCTTAAAACGTGATTTTCTGAAAAATTTTGACGAAAGAAAATTCTCCTTTTGGTTCTCTTTAGATGCTACATGTTAAGACGTACACGCCACAACAATTCTTTTCGAGATACAACGTGTAGTTTTGGAGATACAAGCTAATTTTGTACGATGCGTTATTTCTTCTCGTAAAGAGTTTCCAATGCGTACGTATATGTCTTTACTCTGCAAAACTGTATTTCCTTATGAAGTGGTATTCTTACATATCCTTTCGAGAGAAAACTGTCCTGTGCCTTCTCTTTTGAGGGTACACACTTAGACATACACGCAACATGAAAGCTTTTCGACTTACAACGTGTTGTTTAGGAAAAACAAGATAATTTCGCACGATGCGGGATTTCCTTAAAACGTGATTTTCTGAAAAATTTTGACGAAAGAAAATTCTCCTTTTGGTTCTCTTTAGATGCTACATGTTAAGACGTACACGCCACAACAATTCTTTTCGAGATACAACGTGTAGTTTTGGAGATACAAGCTAATTTTGTACTATGCGTTATTTCTTCTCGTAAAGAGTTTCCAATGCGTACGTATATGTCTTTACTCTGCAAAACTGTATTTCCTTATGAAGTGGTATTCTTACATATCCTTTCGAGAGAAAACTGTCCTGTGCCTTCTCTTTTGAGGCTACACACTTAGACATACACGCAACATGAAAGCTTTTCGACTTACAACGTGTTGTTTAGGAAAAACAAGATAATTTCGCACGATGCGGGATTTCCTTAAAACGTGATTTTCTGAAAAATTTTTATGAAAGAAAATTCTCCTTTTGGTTCTCTTTAGATGCTACATGTTAAGACGTACACGCCACAACAATTCTTTTCGAGATACAACGTGTAGTTTTGGAGATACAAGCTAATTTTGTACTATGCGTTATTTCTTCTCGTAAAGAGTTTCCAATGCGTACGTATATGTCTGTACACTGCAAAGCTGTATTTCCTTATGAAGTGGTATTCTTACATATCCTTTCGAGAGAAAACTGTCCTGTGCCTTCTCTTTTGAGGCTACACACTTAGACATACACGCAACATGAAAGCTTTTCGACTTACAACGTGTTGTTTAGGAAAAACAAGATAATTTCGCACGATGCGGGATTTCCTTAAAACGTGATTTTCTGAAAAATTTTGACGAAAGAAAATTCTCCTTTTGGTTCTCTTTAGATGCTACATGTTAAGACGTACACGCCACAACAATTCTTTTCGAGATACAACGTGTAGTTTTGGAGATACAAGCTAATTTTGTACTATGCGTTATTTCTTCTCGTAAAGAGTTCCCAATGCGTACGTATATGTCTTTACTCTGCAAAACTGTATTTCCTTATGAAGTGGTATTCTTACATATCCTTTCGAGAGAAAACTGTCCTGTGCCTTCTCTTTTGAGGCTACACACTTAGACATACACGCAACATGAAAGCTTTTTGACTTACAACGTGTTGTTTAGGAAAAACAAGATAATTTCGCACGATGCGGGATTTCCTTAAAACGTGATTTTCTGAAAAATTTTGACGAAAGAAAATTCTCCTTTTGGTCCTCTTTAGATGCTACATGTTAAGACGTACACGCCACAACAATTCTTTTCGAGATACAACGTGTAGTTTTGGAGATACAAGCTAATTTTGTACTATGCGTTATTTCTTCTCGTAAAGAGTTTCCAATGCGTACGTATATGTCTTTACTCTGCAAAACTGTATTTCCTTATGAAGTGGTATTCTTACATATCCTTTCGAGAGAAAACTGTCCTGTGCCTTCTCTTTTGAGGCTACACACTTAGACATACACGCAACATGAAAGCTTTTCGACTTACAACGTGTTGTTTAGGAAAAACAAGATAATTTCGCACGATGCGGGATTTCCTTAAAACGTGATTTTCTGAAAAATTTTGACGAAAGAAAATTCTCCTTTTGGTTCTCTTCAGATGCTACATGTTAAGACGTACACGCCACAACAATTCTTTTCGAGATACAACGTGTAGTTTTGGAGATACAAGCTAATTTTGTACTATGCGTTATTTCTTCTCCTAAAGAGTTTCCAATGCGTACGTATATGTCTTTACTCTGCAAAACTGTATTTCCTTATGAAGTGGTATTCTTACATATCCTTTCGAGAGAAAACTGTCCTGTGCCTTCTCTTTTGAGGCTACACACTTAGACATACACGCAACATGAAAGCTTTTCGACTTACAACGTGTTGTTTAGGAAAAACAAGATAATTTCGCACGATGCGGGATTTCCTTAAAACGTGATTTTCTGAAAAATTTTGACGAAAGAAAATTCTCCTTTTGGTTCTCTTTAGATGCTACATGTTAAGACGTACACGCCACAACAATTCTTTTCGAGATACAACGTGTAGTTTTGGAGATACAAGCTAATTTTGTACTATGCGTTATTTCTTCTCGTAAAGAGTTTCCAATGCGTACGTATATGTCTTTACTCTGCAAAACTGTATTTCCTTATGAAGTGGTATTCTTACATATCCTTTCGAGAGAAAACTGTCCTGTGCCTTCTCTTTTGAGGCTACACACTTAGACATACACGCAACATGAAAGCTTTTCGACTAACAACGTGTTGTTTAGGAAAAACAAGATAATTTCGCACGATGCGGGATTTCCTTAAAACGTGATTTTCTGAAAAATTTTGAGGAAAGAAAATTCTCCTTTTGGTTCTCTTTAGATGCTACATGTTAAGACGTACACGCCACAACAATTCTTTTCGAGATACAACGTGTAGTTTTGGAGATACAAGCTAATTTTGTACTCTGCGTTATTTCTTCTCGTAAAGAGTTTCCAATGCGTACGTATATGTCTGTACACTGCAAAGCTGTATTTCCTTATGAAGTGGTATTCTTACATATCCTTTCGAGAGAAAACTGTCGTGTGCCTTCTCTTTTGAGGCTACACACTTAGACATACACGCAACATGAAAGCTTTTCGACTAACAACGTGTTGTTTAGGAAAAACAAGATAATTTCGCACGATGCGGGATTTCCTTAAAACGTGATTTTCTGAAAAATTTTGACGAAAGAAAATTCTCCTTTTGATTCTGTTTAGATGCTACATGTTAAGACGTACACGCCACAACAATTCTTTTCGAGATACAACGTGTAGTTTTGGAGATACCAGCTAATTTTGTACTATGCGTTATTTCTTCTCGTAAAGAGTTTCCAATGCGTACGTATATGTCTTTACTCTTCAAAACTGTATTTCCTTATGAAGTGGTATTCTTACATATCCTTTCGAGAGAAAACTGTCCTGTGCCTTCTCTTTTGAGGCTACACACTTAGACATACACGCATCATGAAAGCTTTTCGACTTACAACGTGTTGTTTAGGAAAAACAAGATAATTTCGCACGATGCGGGATTTCCTTAAAACGTGATTTTCTGAAAAATTTTGACGAAAGAAAATTCTCCTTTTGGTTCTCTTTAGATGCTACATGTTAAGACGTACACGCCATAGCAATTCTTTTCGAGATACAACGTGTAGTTTTGGAGATACAAGCTAATTTTGTACTATGCTTTATTTCTTCACGTAAAGAGTTTCCAATGCGTACGTATATGTCTTTACTCTGCAAAACTGTATTTCCTTATGAAGTGGTATTCTTACATATCCTTTCGAGAGAAAACTGTCCTGTGCCTTCTCTTTTGAGGCTACACACTTAGACATACACGCAACATGAAAGCTTTTCGACTTACAACGTGTTGTTTAGGAAAAACAAGATAATTTCGCACGATGCGGGATTTCCTTAAAACGTGATTTTCTGAAAAATTTTGACGAAAGAAAATTCTCCTTTTGGTTCTCTTTAGATGCTACATGTTAAGACGTACACGCCACAACAATTCTTTTCGAGATACAACGTGTAGTTTTGGAGATACAAGCTAATTTTGTACTATGCGTTATTTCTTCTCGTAAAGAGTTTCCAATGCGTACGTATATGTCTTTACTCTGCAAAACTGTATTTCCTTATGAAGTGGTATTCTTACATATCCTTTCGAGAGAAAACTGTCCTGTGCCTTCTCTTTTGAGGCTACACACTTAGACATACACGCAACATGAAAGCTTTTTGACTTACAACGTGTTGTTTAGGAAAAACAAGATAATTTCGCACGATGCGGGATTTCCTTAAAACGTGATTTTCTGAAAAATTTTGACGAAAGAAAATTCTCCTTTTGGTTCTCTTTAGATGCTACATGTTAAGACGTACACGCCACAACAATTCTTTTCGAGATACAACGTGTAGTTTTGGAGATACAAGCTAATTTTGTACTATGCGTTATTTCTTCTCGTAAAGAGTTTCCAATGCGTACGTATATGTCTTTACTCTGCAAAACTGTATTTCCTTATGAAGTGGTATTCTTACATATCCTTTCGAGAGAAAACTGTCCTGTGCCTTCTCTTTTGAGGCTACACACTTAGACATACACGCAACATGAAAGCTTTTCGACTTACAACGTGTTGTTTAGGAAAAACAAGATAATTTCGCACGATGCGGGATTTCCTTAAAACGTGATTTTCTGAAAAATTTTGACGAAAGAAAATTCTCCTTTTGGTTCTCTTCAGATGGTACATGTTAAGACGTACACGCCACAACAATTCTTTTCGAGATACAACGTGTAGTTTTGGAGATACAAGCTAATTTTGTACTATGCGTTATTTCTTCTCCTAAAGAGTTTCCAATGCGTACGTATATGTCTTTACTCTGCAAAACTGTATTTCCTTATGAAGTGGTATTCTTACATATCCTTTCGAGAGAAAACTGTCCTGTGCCTTCTCTTTTGAGGCTACACACTTAGACATACACGCAACATGAAAGCTTTTCGACTTACAACGTGTTGTTTAGGAAAAACAAGATAATTTCGCACGATGCGGGATTTCCTTAAAACGTGATTTTCTGAAAAATTTTGACGAAAGAAAATTCTCCTTTTGGTTCTCTTTAGATGCTACATGTTAAGACGTACACGCCACAACAATTCTTTTCGAGATACAACGTGTAGTTTTGGAGATACAAGCTAATTTTGTACGATGCGTTATTTCTTCTCGTAAAGAGTTTCCAATGCGTACGTATATGTCTTTACTCTGCAAAACTGTATTTCCTTATGAAGTGGTATTCTTACATATCCTTTCGAGAGAAAACTGTCCTGTGCCTTCTCTTTTGAGGGTACACACTTAGACATACACGCAACATGAAAGCTTTTCGACTTACAACGTGTTGTTTAGGAAAAACAAGATAATTTCGCACGATGCGGGATTTCCTTAAAACGTGATTTTCTGAAAAATTTTGACGAAAGAAAATTCTCCTTTTGGTTCTCTTTAGATGCTACATGTTAAGACGTACATGCCACAACAATTCTTTTCGAGATACAACGTGTAGTTTTGGAGATACAAGCTAATTTTGTACTATGCGTTATTTCTTCTCGTAAAGAGTTTCCAATGCGTACGTATATGTCTTTACTCTGCAAAACTGTATTTCCTTATGAAGTGGTATTCTTACATATCCTTTCGAGAGAAAACTGTCCTGTGCCTTCTCTTTTGAGGCTACACACTTAGACATACACGCAACATGAAAGCTTTTCGACTTACAACGTGTTGTTTAGGAAAAACAAGATAATTTCGCACGATGCGGGATTTCCTTAAAACGTGATTTTCTGAAAAATTTTTATGAAAGAAAATTCTCCTTTTGGTTCTCTTTAGATGCTACATGTTAAGACGTACACGCCACAACAATTCTTTTCGAGATACAACGTGTAGTTTTGGAGATACAAGCTAATTTTGTACTATGCGTTATTTCTTCTCGTAAAGAGTTTCCAATGCGTACGTATATGTCTGTACACTGCAAAGCTGTATTTCCTTATGAAGTGGTATTCTTACATATCCTTTCGAGAGAAAACTGTCCTGTGCCTTCTCTTTTGAGGCTACACACTTAGACATACACGCAACATGAAAGCTTTTCGACTTACAACGTGTTGTTTAGGAAAAACAAGATAATTTCGCACGATGCGGGATTTCCTTAAAACGTGATTTTCTGAAAAATTTTGACGAAAGAAAATTCTCCTTTTGATTCTCTTTAGATGCTACATGTTAAGACGTACACGCCACAACAATTCTTTCCGAGATACAACGTGTAGTTTTGGAGATACAAGCTAATTTTGTACTATGCGTTATTTCTTCTCGTAAAGAGTTTCCAATGCGTACGTATATGTCTTTACTCTGCAAAACCGTATTTCCTTATGAAGTGGTATTCTTACATATCCTTTCGAGAGAAAACTGTCCTGTGCCTTCTCTTTTGAGGCTACACACTTAGACATACACGCAACATGAAAGCTTTTCGACTTACAACGTGTTCTTTAGGAAAAACAAGATAATTTCGCACGATGCGGGATTTCCTTAAAACGTGATTTTCTGAAAAATTTTGACGAAAGAAAATTCTCCTTTTGGTTCTCTTTAGATGCTACATGTTAAGACGTACACGCCACAACAATTCTTTTCGAGATACAACGTGTAGTTTTGGAGATACAAGCTAATTTTGTACTATGCGTTATTTCTTCTCGTAAAGAGTTTTCAATGCGTACGTATATGTCTTTACTCTGCAAAACTGTATTTCCTTATGAAGTGGTATTCTTACATATCCTTTCGAGAGAAAACTCTCCTGTGCCTTCTCTTTTGAGGCTACACACTTAGACATACACGCAACATGAAAGCTTTTCGACTTACAACGTGTTGTTTAGGAAAAACAAGATAATTTCGCACGATGCGGGATTTCCTTAAAACGTGATTTTCTGAAAAATTTTGACGAAAGAAAATTCTCCTTTTGGTTCTCTTTCGATGCTACATGTTAAGACGTACACGCCACAACAATTCTTTTCGAGATACAACGTGTAGTTTTGGAGATACAAGCTAATTTTGTACTATGCGTTATTTCTTCTCGTAAAGAGTTTCCAATGCGTACATATATGTCTTTACTCTGCAAAGTTGTAATTCCTTATGAAGTGGTATTCTTACATATCCTTTCGAGAGAAAACTGTCCTGTGCCTTCTCTTTTGAGGCTACACACTTAGACATACACGCAACATGAAAGCTTTTCGACTTACAACGTGTTGTTTAGGAAAATCAAGATAATTTCGCACGATGCGGGATTTCCTTAAAACGTGATTTTCTGAAAAATTTTGACGAAAGAAAATTATCCTTTTGGTTCTCTTTAGATGCTACATGTTAAGACGTACATGCCACAACAATTCTTTTCGAGATACAACGTGTAGTTTTGGAGATACAAGCTAATTTTGTACTACGCGTTATTTCTTCTCGTAAAGAGTTTCCAATGCGTACGTATATGTCTTTACTCTGCAAAATTGTATTTCCTTATGAAGTGGTATTCTTACATATCCTTTCGAGAGAAAACTGTCCTGTGCCTTCTCTTTTGAGGCTACACACTTAGACATACACGCAACATGAAAGCTTTTCGACTTACAACGTGTTGTTTAGGAAAAACAAGATAATTTCGCACGATGCGGGATTTCCTTAAAACGTGATTTTCTGAAAAATTTTGACGAAAGAAAATTCTCCTTTTGGTTCTCTTTAGATGCTACATGTTAAGACGTACACGCCACAGCAATTCTTTACGAGATACAACGTGTAGTTTTGGAGATACAAGCTAATTTTGTACTATGCGTTATTTCTTCTCGTAAAGAGTTTCCAATGCGTACATATATGTCTTTACTCTGCAAAGTTGTAATTCCTTATGAAGTGGTATTCTTACATATCCTTTCGAGAGAAAACTGTCCTGTGCCTTCTCTTTTGAGGCTACACACTTAGACATACACGCAACATGAAAGCTTTTCGACTTACAACGTGTTGTTTAGGAAAAACAAGATAATTTCGCACGATGCGGGATTTCCTTAAAACGTGATTTTCTGAAAAATTTTGACGAAAGAAAATTCTCCTTTTGGTTCTCTTTAGATGCTACATGTTAAGACGTACACGCCACAAAAATTCTTTTCGAGATACAACGTGTAGTTTTGGAGATACAAGCTAATTTTGTACTATGCGTTATTTCTTCTCGTAAAGAGTTTCCAATGCGTACATATATGTCTTTACTCTGCAAAGTTGTAATTCCTTATGAAGTGGTATTCTTACATATCCTTTCGAGAGAAAACTGTCCTGTGCCTTCTCTTTTGAGGCTACACACTTAGACATACACGCAACATGAAAGCTTTTCGACTTACAACGTGTTGTTTAGGAAAAACAAGATAATTTCGCACGATGCGGGATTTCCTTAAAACGTGATTTTCTGAAAAATTTTGACGAAAGAAAATTATCCTTTTGGTTCTCTTTAGATGCTACATGTTAAGACGTACACGCCACAACAATTCTTTTCGAGATACAACGTGTAGTTTTGGAGATACAAGCTAATTTTGTACTATGCGTTATTTCTTCTCGTAAAGAGTTTCCAATGCGTACGTATATGTCTTTACTCTGCAAAGCTGTATTTCCTTATGAAGTGGTATTCTTACATATCCTTTCGAGAGAAAACTGTCCTGTGCCTTCGCTTTTGAGGCTACACACTTAGACATACACGCAACATGAAAGCTTTTCGACTTACAACGTGTTGTTTAGGAAAAACAAGATAATTTCGCACGATGCGGGATTTCCTTAAAACGTGATTTTCTGAAAAATTTTGACGAAAGAAAATTCTCCATTTGGTTCTCTTTAGATGCTACATGTTAAGACGTACACGCCACAACAATTCTTTTCGAGATACAACGTGTAGTTTTGGAGATACAAGCTAATTTTGTACTACGCGTTATTTCTTCTCGTAAAGAGTTTCCAATGCGTACGTATATGTCTTTACTCTGCAAAACTGTATTTCCTTATGAAGTGGTATTCTTACATATCCTTTCGAGAGAAAACTGTCCTGTGCCTTCTCTTTTGAGGCTACACACTTAGACATACACGCAACATGAAAGCTTTTCGACTTACAACGTGTTGTTTAGGAAAAACAAGATAATTTCGCACGATGCGGGATTTCCTTAAAACGTGATTTTCTGAAAAATTTTGACGAAAGAAAATTCTCCTTTTGGTTCTCTTTAGATGCTACATGTTAAGACGTACACGCCACAGCAATTCTTTACGAGATACAACGTGTAGTTTTGGAGATACAAGCTAATTTTGTACTATGCGTTATTTCTTCTCGTAAAGAGTTTCCAATGCGTACGTATATGTCTTTACTCTGCAAAACTGTATTTCCTTATGAAGTGGTATTCTTACATATCCTTTCGAGAGAAAACTGTCCTGTGCCTTTTCTTTTGAGGCTACACACTTAGACATACACGCAACATGAAAGCTTTTCGACTTACAACGTGTTGTTTAGGAAAAACAAGATAATTTCGCACGATGCGGGATTTCCTTAAAACGTGATTTTCTGAAAAATTTTGACGAAAGAAAATTCTCCTTTTGGTTCTCTTTAGATGCTACATGTTAAGACGTACACGCCACAACAATTCTTTTCGAGATACAACGTGTAGTTTTGGAGATACAAGCTAATTTTGTACTATGCGTTATTTCTTCTCCTAAAGAGTTTCCAATGCGTACGTATATGTCTTTACTCTGCAAAACTGTATTTCCTTATGAAGTGGTATTCTTACATATCCTTTCGAGAGAAAACTGTCCTGTGCCTTCTCTTTTGAGGCTACACACTTAGACATACACGCAACATGAAAGCTTTTCGACTTACAACGTGTTGTTTAGGAAAAACAAGATAATTTTGCACGATGCGGGATTTCCTTAAAACGTGATTTTCTGAAAAATTTTGACGAAACAAAATTCTCCTTTTGGTTCTCTTTAGATGCTACATGTTAAGACGTACACGGCACAACAATTCTTTTCGAGATACAACGTGTAGTTTTGGAGATACAAGCTAATTTTGTACTATGCGTTATTTCTTCTCGTAAAGAGTTTCCAATGCGTACGCATATGTCTTTACTCTGCAAAACTGTATTTCCTTATGAAGTGGTATTCTTACATATCCTTTCGAGAGAAAACTGTCCTGTGCCTTCTCTTTTGAGGCTACACACTTAGACATACACGCAACATGAAAGCTTTTCGACTTACAACGTGTTGTTTAGGAAAAACAAGATAATTTCGCTCGATGCGGGATTTCCTTAAAACGTGATGTTCTGAAAAATTTTGACGAAAGAAAATTCTCCTTTTGGTTCTCTTTAGATGCTACATGTTAAGACGTACACGCCACAACAATTCTTTTCGAGATACAACGTGTAGTTTTGGAGATACAAGCTAATTTTGTACTATGCGTTATTTCTTCTCGTAAAGAGTTTCCAATGCGTACGTATATGTCTTTACTCTGCAAAACTGTATTTCCTTATGAAGTGGTATTCTTACATATCCTTTCGAGAGAAAACTCTCCTGTGCCTTCTCTTTTGAGGCTACACACTTAGACATACACGCAACATGAAAGCTTTTCGACTTACAACGTGTTGTTTAGGAAAAACAAGATAATTTCGCACGATGCGGGATTTCCTTAAAACGTGATTTTCTGAAAAATTTTGACGAAAGAAAATTCTCCTTTTGGTTCTCTTTAGATGCTACATGTTAAGACGTACACGCCACAACAATTCTTTTCGAGATACAACGTGTAGTTTTGGAGATACAAGCTAATTTTGTACTATGCGTTATTTCTTCTCGTAAAGAGTTTCCAATGCGTAAGTATATGTCTTTACTCTGCAAAACTGTATTTCCTTATGAAGTGGTATTCTTACATATCCTTTCGAGAGAAAACTGTCCTGTGCCTTTTCTTTTGAGGCTACACACTTAGACATACACGCAACATGAAAGCTTTTCGACTTACAACGTGTTGTTTAGGAAAAACAAGATAATTTCGCACGATGCGGGATTTCCTTAAAACGTGATTTTCTGAAAAATTTTGACGAAAGAAAATTCTCCTTTTGGTTCTCTTTAGATGCTACATGTTAAGACGTACACGCCACAACAATTCTTTTCGAGATACAACGTGTAGTTTTGGAGATACAAGCTAATTTTGTACTATGCGTTATTTCTTCTCCTAAAGAGTTTCCAATGCGTACGTATATGTCTTTACTCTGCAAAACTGTATTTCCTTATGAAGTGGTATTCTTACATATCCTTTCGAGAGAAAACTGTCCTGTGCCTTCTCTTTTGAGGCTACACACTTAGACATACACGCAACATGAAAGCTTTTCGACTTACAACGTGTTGTTTAGGAAAAACAAGATAATTTTGCACGATGCGGGATTTCCTTAAAACGTGATTTTCTGAAAAATTTTGACGAAAGAAAATTCTCCTTTTGGTTCTCTTTAGATGCTACATGTTAAGACGTACACGCCACAACAATTCTTTTCGAGATACAACGTGTAGTTTTGGAGATACAAGCTAATTTTGTACTATGCGTTATTTCTTCTCGTAAAGAGTTTCCAATGCGTAAGTATATGTCTTTACTCTGCAAAACTGTATTTCCTTATGAAGTGGTATTCTTACATATCCTTTCGAGAGAAAACTGTCCTGTGCCTTTTCTTTTGAGGCTACACACTTAGACATACACGCAACATGAAAGCTTTTCGACTTACAACGTGTTGTTTAGGAAAAACAAGATAATTTCGCACGATGCGGGATTTCCTTAAAACGTGATTTTCTGAAAAATTTTGACGAAAGAAAATTCTCCTTTTGGTTCTCTTTAGATGCTACATGTTAAGACGTACACGCCACAACAATTCTTTTCGAGATACAACGTGTAGTTTTGGAGATACAAGCTAATTTTGTACTATGCGTTATTTCTTCTCCTAAAGAGTTTCCAATGCGTACGTATATGTCTTTACTCTGCAAAACTGTATTTCCTTATGAAGTGGTATTCTTACATATCCTTTCGAGAGAAAACTGTCCTGTGCCTTCTCTTTTGAGGCTACACACTTAGACATACACGCAACATGAAAGCTTTTCGACTTACAACGTGTTGTTTAGGAAAAACAAGATAATTTTGCACGATGCGGGATTTCCTTAAAACGTGATTTTCTGAAAAATTTTGACGAAAGAAAATTCTCCTTTTGGTTCTCTTTAGATGCTACATGTTAAGACGTACACGCCACAACAATTCTTTTCGAGATACAACGTGTAGTTTTGGAGATACAAGCTAATTTTGTACTATGCGTTATTTCTTCTCGTAAAGAGTTTCCAATGCGTACGTATATGTCTTTACTCTGCAAAACTGTATTTCCTTATGAAGTGGTATTCTTACATATCCTTTGGAGAGAAAACTGTCCTGTGCCTTCTCTTTTGAGGCTACACACTTAGACATACACGCAACATGAAAGCTTTTCGACTTACAACGTGTTGTTTAGGAAAAACAAGATAATTTCGCACGATGCGGGATTTCCTTAAAACGTGATTTTCTGAAAAATTTTGACGAAAGAAAATTCTCCTTTTGGTTCTCTTTAGATGCTACATGTTAAGACGTACACGCCACAACAATTCTTTTCGAGATACAACGTGTAGTTTTGGAGATACAAGCTAATTTTGTACTATGCGTTATTTCTTCTCATAAAGAGTTTCCAATGCGTACGTATATGTCTTTACTCTGCAAAACTGTATTTCCTTATGAAGTGGTATTCTTACATATCCTTTCGAGAGAAAACTCTCCTGTGCCTTCTCTTTTGAGGCTACACACTTAGACATACACGCAACATGAAAGCTTTTCGACTTACAACGTGTTGTTTAGGAAAAACAAGATAATTTCGCACGATGCGGGATTTCCTTAAAACGTGATTTTCTGAAAAATTTTGACGAAAGAAAATTCTCCTTTTGGTTCTCTTTAGATGCTACATGTTAAGACGTACACGCCACAACAATTCTTTTCGAGATACAACGTGTAGTTTTGGAGATACAAGCTAATTTTGTACTATGCGTTATTTCTTCTCGGAAAGAGTTTCCAATGCGTAAGTATATGTCTTTACTCTGCAAAACTGTATTTCCTTATGAAGTGGTATTCTTACATATCCTTTCGAGAGAAAACTGTCCTGTGCCTTCTCTTTTGAGGCTACACACTTAGACATACACGCAACATGAAAGCTTTTCGACTTACAACGTGTTGTTTAGGAAAAACAAGATAATTTCGCACGATGCGGGATTTCCTTAAAACGTGATTTTCTGAAAAATTTTGACGAAAGATAATTCTCCTTTTGGTTCTCTTTAGATGCTACATGTTAAGACGTACACGCCACAGCAATTCTTTTCGAGATACAACGTGTAGTTTTGGAGATACAAGCTAATTTTGTACTATGCGTTATTTCTTCTCGTAAAGAGTTGCCAATGCGTACGTATATGTCTTTACTCTGCAAAACTGTATTTCCTTATGAAGTGGTATTCTTACATATCCTTTCGAGAGAAAACTGTCCTGTGCCTTCTCTTTTGAGGCTACACACTTAGACATACACGCAACATGAAAGCTTTTCGACTTACAACCTGTTGTTTAGGAAAAACAAGATAATTTCGCACGATGCGGGATTTCCTTAAAACGTGATTTTCTGAAAAATTTTGACGAAAGAAAATTCTCCTTTTGGTTCTCTTTAGATGCTACATGTTAAGACGTACACGCCACAAAAATTCTTTTCGAGATACAACGTGTAGTTTTGGAGATACAAGCTAATTTTGTACTATGCGTTATTTCTTCTCGTAAAGAGTTTCCAATGCGTACATATATGTCTTTACTCTGCAAAGTTGTAATTCCTTATGAAGTGGTATTCTTACATATCCTTTCGAGAGAAAACTGTCCTGTGCCTTCTCTTTTGAGGCTACACACTTAGACATACACGCAACATGAAAGCTTTTCGACTTACAACGTGTTGTTTAGGAAAAACAAGATAATTTCGCACGATGCGGGATTTCCTTAAAACGTGATTTTCTGAAAAATTTTGACGAAAGAAAATTCTCCTTTTGGATCTCTTTAGATGCTACATGTTAAGACGTACACGCCACAACAATTCTTTTCGAGATACAACGTGTAGTTTTGGAGATACAAGCTAATTTTGTACTACGCGTTATTTCTTCTCGTAAAGAGTTTCCAATGCGTACGTATATGTCTTTACTCTGCAAAACTGTATTTCCTTATGAAGTGGTATTCTTACATATCCTTTCGAGAGAAAACTGTCCTGTGCCTTCTCTTTTGAGGCTACACACTTAGACATACACGCAACATGAAAGCTTTTCGACTTACAACGTGTTGTTTAGGAAAAACAAGATAATTTCGCACGATGCGGGATTTCCTTAAAACGTGATTTTCTGAAAAATTTTGACGAAAGAAAATTCTCCTTTTGGTTCTCTTTAGATGCTACATGTTAAGACGTACACGCCACAGCAATTCTTTACGAGATACAACGTGTAGTTTTGGAGATACAAGCTAATTTTGTACTATGCGTTATTTCTTCTCGTAAAGAGTTTCCAATGCGTACGTATATGTCTTTACTCTGCAAAACTGTATTTCCTTATGAAGTGGTATTCTTACATATCCTTTCGAGAGAAAACTGTCCTGTGCCTTTTCTTTTGAGGCTACACACTTAGACATACACGCAACATGAAAGCTTTTCGACTTACAACGTGTTGTTTAGGAAAAACAAGATAATTTCGCACGATGCGGGATTTCCTTAAAACGTGATTTTCTGAAAAATTTTGACGAAAGAAAATTCTCCTTTTGGTTCTCTTTAGATGCTACATGTTAAGACGTACACGCCACAACAATTCTTTTCGAGATACAACGTGTAGTTTTGGAGATACAAGCTAATTTTGTACTATGCGTTATTTCTTCTCCTAAAGAGTTTCCAATGCGTACGTATATGTCTTTACTCTGCAAAACTGTATTTCCTTATGAAGTGGTATTCTTACATATCCTTTCGAGAGAAAACTGTCCTGTGCCTTCTCTTTTGAGGCTACACACTTAGACATACACGCAACATGAAAGCTTTTCGACTTACAACGTGTTGTTTAGGAAAAACAAGATAATTTTGCACGATGCGGGATTTCCTTAAAACGTGATTTTCTGAAAAATTTTGACGAAAGAAAATTCTCCTTTTGGTTCTCTTTAGATGCTACATGTTAAGACGTACACGCCACAACAATTCTTTTCGAGATACAACGTGTAGTTTTGGAGATACAAGCTAATTTTGTACTATGCGTTATTTCTTCTCGTAAAGAGTTTCCAATGCGTACGTATATGTCTTTACTCTGCAAAACTGTATTTCCTTATGAAGTGGTATTCTTACATATCCTTTCGAGAGAAAACTGTCCTGTGCCTTCTCTTTTGAGGCTACACACTTAGACATACACGCAACATGAAAGCTTTTCGACTTACAACGTGTTGTTTAGGAAAAACAAGATAATTTCGCACGATGCGGGATTTCCTTAAAACGTGATTTTCTGAAAAATTTTGACGAAAGAAAATTCTCCTTTTGGTTCTCTTTAGATGCTACATGTTAAGACGTACACGCCACAACAATTCTTTTCGAGATACAACGTGTAGTTTTGGAGATACAAGCTAATTTTGTACTATGCGTTATTTCTTCTCGTAAAGAGTTTCCAATGCGTACGTATATGTCTTTACTCTGCAAAACTGTATTTCCTTATGAAGTGGTATTCTTACATATCCTTTCGAGAGAAAACTCTCCTGTGCCTTCTCTTTTGAGGCTACACACTTAGACATACACGCAACATGAAAGCTTTTCGACTTACAACGTGTTGTTTAGGAAAAACAAGATAATTTCGCACGATGCGGGATTTCCTTAAAACGTGATTTTCTGAAAAATTTTGACGAAAGAAAATTCTCCTTTTGGTTCTCTTTAGATGCTACATGTTAAGACGTACACGCCACAACAATTCTTTTCGAGATACAACGTGTAGTTTTGGAGATACAAGCTAATTTTGTACTATGCGTTATTTCTTCTCGGAAAGAGTTTCCAATGCGTAAGTATATGTCTTTACTCTGCAAAACTGTATTTCCTTATGAAGTGGTATTCTTACATATCCTTTCGAGAGAAAACTGTCCTGTGCCTTCTCTTTTGAGGCTACACACTTAGACATACACGCAACATGAAAGCTTTTCGACTTACAACGTGTTGTTTAGGAAAAACAAGATAATTTCGCACGATGCGGGATTTCCTTAAAACGTGATTTTCTGAAAAATTTTGACGAAAGAAAATTCTCCTTTTGGTTCTCTTTAGATGCTACATGTTAAGACGTACACGCCACAACAATTCTTTTCGAGATACAACGTGTAGTTTTGGAGATACAAGCTAATTTTGTACTACGCGTTATTTCTTCTCGTAAAGAGTTTCCAATGCGTACGTATATGTCTTTACTCTGCAAAACTGTATTTCCTTATGAAGTGGTATTCTTACATATCCTTTCGAGAGAAAACTGTCCTGTGCCTTCTCTTTTGAGGCTACACACTTAGACATACACGCAACATGAAAGCTTTTCGACTTACAACGTGTTGTTTAGGAAAAACAAGATAATTTCGCACGATGCGGGATTTCCTTAAAACGTGATTTTCTGAAAAATTTTGACGAAAGAAAATTCTCCTTTTGGTTCTCTTTAGATGCTACATGTTAAGACGTACACGCCACAGCAATTCTTTACGAGATACAACGTGTAGTTTTGGAGATACAAGCTAATTTTGTACTATGCGTTATTTCTTCTCGTAAAGAGTTTCCAATGCGTACGTATATGTCTTTACTCTGCAAAACTGTATTTCCTTATGAAGTGGTATTCTTACATATCCTTTCGAGAGAAAACTGTCCTGTGCCTTTTCTTTTGAGGCTACACACTTAGACATACACGCAACATGAAAGCTTTTCGACTTACAACGTGTTGTTTAGGAAAAACAAGATAATTTCGCACGATGCGGGATTTCCTTAAAACGTGATTTTCTGAAAAATTTTGACGAAAGAAAATTCTCCTTTTGGTTCTCTTTAGATGCTACATGTTAAGACGTACACGCCACAACAATTCTTTTCGAGATACAACGTGTAGTTTTGGAGATACAAGCTAATTTTGTACTATGCGTTATTTCTTCTCCTAAAGAGTTTCCAATGCGTACGTATATGTCTTTACTCTGCAAAGCTGTATTTCCTTATGAAGTGGTATTCTTACATATCCTTTCGAGAGAAAACTGTCCTGTGCCTTCTCTTTTGAGGCTACACACTTAGACATACACGCAACATGAAAGCTTTTCGACTTACAACGTGTTGTTTAGGAAAAACAAGATAATTTTGCACGATGCGGGATTTCCTTAAAACGTGATTTTCTGAAAAATTTTGACGAAAGAAAATTCTCCTTTTGGTTCTCTTTAGATGCTACATGTTAAGACGTACACGCCACAACAATTCTTTTCGAGATACAACGTGTAGTTTTGGAGATACAAGCTAATTTTGTACTATGCGTTATTTCTTCTCCTAAAGAGTTTCCAATGCGTACGTATATGTCTTTACTCTGCAAAACTGTATTTCCTTATGAAGTGGTATTCTTACATATCCTTTCGAGAGAAAACTGTCCTGTGCCTTCTCTTTTGAGGCTACACACTTAGACATACACGCAACATGAAAGCTTTTCGACTTACAACGTGTTGTTTAGGAAAAACAAGATAATTTTGCACGATGCGGGATTTCCTTAAAACGTGATTTTCTGAAAAATTTTGACGAAAGAAAATTCTCCTTTTGGTTCTCTTTAGATGCTACATGTTAAGACGTACACGCCACAACAATTCTTTTCGAGATACAACGTGTAGTTTTGGAGATACAAGCTAATTTTGTACTATGCGTTATTTCTTCTCGTAAAGAGTTTCCAATGCGTACGTATATGTCTTTACTCTGCAAAACTGTATTTCCTTATGAAGTGGTATTCTTACATATCCTTTCGAGAGAAAACTGTCCTGTGCCTTCTCTTTTGAGGCTACACACTTAGACATACACGCAACATGAAAGCTTTTCGACTTACAACGTGTTGTTTAGGAAAAACAAGATAATTTCGCACGATGCGGGATTTCCTTAAAACGTGATTTTCTGAAAAATTTTGACGAAAGAAAATTCTCCTTTTGGTTCTCTTTAGATGCTACATGTTAAGACGTACACGCCACAACAATTCTTTTCGAGATACAACGTGTAGTTTTGGAGATACAAGCTAATTTTGTACTATGCGTTATTTCTTCTCGTAAAGAGTTTCCAATGCGTACGTATATGTCTTTACTCTGCAAAACTGTATTTCCTTATGAAGTGGTATTCTTACATATCCTTTCGAGAGAAAACTCTCCTGTGCCTTCTCTTTTGAGGCTACACACTTAGACATACACGCAACATGAAAGCTTTTCGACTTACAACGTGTTGTTTAGGAAAAACAAGATAATTTCGCACGATGCGGGATTTCCTTAAAACGTGATTTTCTGAAAAATTTTGACGAAAGAAAATTCTCCTTTTGGTTCTCTTTAGATGCTACATGTTAAGACGTACACGCCACAACAATTCTTTTCGAGATACAACGTGTAGTTTTGGAGATACAAGCTAATTTTGTACTATGCGTTATTTCTTCTCGGAAAGAGTTTCCAATGCGTAAGTATATGTCTTTACTCTGCAAAACTGTATTTCCTTATGAAGTGGTATTCTTACATATCCTTTCGAGAGAAAACTGTCCTGTGCCTTCTCTTTTGAGGCTACACACTTAGACATACACGCAACATGAAAGCTTTTCGACTTACAACGTGTTGTTTAGGAAAAACAAGATAATTTCGCACGATGCGGGATTTCCTTAAAACGTGATTTTCTGAAAAATTTTGACGAAAGATAATTCTCCTTTTGGTTCTCTTTAGATGCTACATGTTAAGACGTACACGCCACAGCAATTCTTTTCGAGATACAACGTGTAGTTTTGGAGATACAAGCTAATTTTGTACTATGCGTTATTTCTTCTCGTAAAGAGTTGCCAATGCGTACGTATATGTCTTTACTCTGCAAAACTGTATTTCCTTATGAAGTGGTATTCTTACATATCCTTTCGAGAGAAAACTGTCCTGTGCCTTCTCTTTTGAGGCTACACACTTAGACATACACGCAACATGAAAGCTTTTCGACTTACAACGTGTTGTTTAGGAAAAACAAGATAATTTCGCACGATGCGGGATTTCCTTAAAACGTGATTTTCTGAAAAATTTTGACGAAAGAAAATTCTCCTTTTGGTTCTCTTTAGATGCTACATGTTAAGACGTACACGCCACAAAAATTCTTTTCGAGATACAACGTGTAGTTTTGGAGATACAAGCTAATTTTGTACTATGCGTTATTTCTTCTCGTAAAGAGTTTCCAATGCGTACATATATGTCTTTACTCTGCAAAGTTGTAATTCCTTATGAAGTGGTATTCTTACATATCCTTTCGAGAGAAAACTGTCCTGTGCCTTCTCTTTTGAGGCTACACACTTAGACATACACGCAACATGAAAGCTTTTCGACTTACAACGTGTTGTTTAGGAAAAACAAGATAATTTCGCACGATGCGGGATTTCCTTAAAACGTGATTTTCTGAAAAATTTTGACGGAAGAAAATTATCCTTTTGGTTCTCTTTAGATGCTACATGTTAAGACGTACACGCCACAACAATTCTTTTCGAGATACAACGTGTAGTTTTGGAGATACAAGCTAATTTTGTACTATGCGTTATTTCTTCTCGTAAAGAGTTTCCAATGCGTACGTATATGTCTTTACTCTGCAAAGCTGTATTTCCTTATGAAGTGGTATTCTTACATATCCTTTCGAGAGAAAACTGTCCTGTGCCTTCGCTTTTGAGGCTACACACTTAGACATACACGCAACATGAAAGCTTTTCGACTTACAACGTGTTGTTTAGGAAAAACAAGATAATTTCGCACGATGCGGGATTTCCTTAAAACGTGATTTTCTGAAAAATTTTGACGAAAGAAAATTCTCCTTTTGGTTCTCTTTAGATGCTACATGTTAAGACGTACACGCCACAAAATTCTTTTCGAGATACAACGTGTAGTTTTGGAGCTACAAGCTAATTTTGTACTATGCGTTATTTCTTCTCGTAAAGAGTTTCCAATGCGTACGTATATGTCTTTACTCTGCAAAGCTGTATTTCCTTATGAAGTGGTATTCTTACATATCCTTTCGAGAGAAAACTGTCCTGTGCCTTCGCTTTTGAGGCTACACACTTAGACATACACGCAACATGAAAGCTTTTCGACTTACAACGTGTTGTTTAGGAAAAACAAGATAATTTCGCACGATGCGGGATTTCCTTAAAACGTGATTTTCTGAAAAATTTTGACGAAAGATAATTCTCCTTTTGGTTCTCTTTAGATGCTACATGTTAAGACGTACACGCCACAACAATTCTTTTCGAGATACAACGTGTAGTTTTGGAGATACAAGCTAATTTTGTACTATGCGTTATTTCTTCTCGTAAAGAGTTTCCAATGCGTACGTATATGTCTTTACTCTGCAAAACTGTATTTCCTTATGAAGTGGTATTCTTACATATCCTTTCGAGAGAAAACTCTCCTGTGCCTTCTCTTTTGAGGCTACACACTTAGACATACACGCAACATGAAAGCTTTTCGACTTACAACGTGTTGTTTAGGAAAAACAAGATAATTTCGCACGATGCGGGATTTCCTTAAAACGTGATTTTCTGAAAAATTTTGACGAAAGAAAATTCTCCTTTTGGTTCTCTTTAGATGCTACATGTTAAGACGTACACGCCACAACAATTCTTTTCGAGATACAACGTGTAGTTTTGGAGATACAAGCTAATTTTGTACTATGCGTTATTTCTTCTCGTAAAGAGTTTCCAATGCGTACGTATATGTCTTTACTCTGCAAAGTTGTATTTCCTTATGAAGTGGTATTCTTACATATCCTTTCGAGAGAAAACTGTCCTGTGCCTTCTCTTTTGAGGCTACACACTTAGACATACACGCAACATGAAAGCTTTTCGACTTACAACGTGTTGTTTAGGAAAAACAAGATAATTTCGCACGATGCGGGATTTCCTTAAAACGTGATTTTCTGAAAAATTTTGACGAAAGAAAATTATCCTTTTGGCTCTCTTTAGATGCTACATGTTAAGACGTACACGCCACAACAATTCTTTTCGAGATACAACGTGTAGTTTTGGAGATACAAGCTAATTTTGTACTATGCGTTATTTCTTCTCGTAAAGAGTTTCCAATGCGTACGTATATGTCTTTACTCTGCAAAGCAGTATTTCCTTATTTTTTTTTTATTCGATATAATTTATTTACATTTCAAATGATTTCCCCTTTTCTAGCCCCCCCACTCCCCGAAAGTCCCGCAAACCCCCTTCTCTTCCCCTGTCCTCCCACCCACCCCTTCCCACTTCCCCGTTCTGGTTTTGCTGAATACTGTTTCACTGAATCTTTCCAGAACCAGGGGCCACTCCTCTTTTCTTCTTGTACCTCATTTGATGTGTGGATTATGTTTTGGGTATTCCAGTTTTCTAGGTTAATATCCACTTATTAGTGAGTGCATACCATGATTCACCTTTTGAGTCTGGGTTACCTCACTTAGTATGATATTCTCTAGCTCCATCCATTTGCCTAAGAATTTCATAAATTCATTGTTTCTAATGGCTGAATAGTACTCCATTGTGTAGATATACCACATTTTTTGCATCCACTCTTCTGTTGAGGGATACCTGGGTTCTTTCCAGCATCTGGCAATTACAAATAGGGCTGCTATGAACATAGTAGAACATGTATCCTTATTACATGGTGGGGAGTCTTCTGGATATATGCCCAGGAGTGGTATAGCAGGATCTTCTGGAAGTAAGGTACCCAGTTTTCGGAGGAACCGCCAGACTGATTTCCAGAGTGGTTGTACCAATTTGCAACCCCACCAGCAGTGGAGGAGTGTTCCTCTTTCTCCACACCCTCTCCAACACCTGCTGTCTCCTGAATTTTTAATCTTAGCCATTCTGACTGGTGTAAGATGAAATCTTAGGGTTGTTTTGATTTGCATTTCCCTAATAACTAATGAAGTTGAGCATTTTTTAAGATGTTTCTCCACCATCCGAAGTTCTTCAGGTGAGAATTCTTTGTTTAACTCTGTACCCCATTTTTTAATAGGGTTGTTTGGTTTTCTGGAGTCTAACTTCTTGAGTTCTTTATATATATTGGATATTAGCCCTCTATCTGATGTAGGATTGGTGAAGATCTTTTCCCAATTTGTTGGTTGCCGATCTGTCCTCTTGATGGTGTCCTTTGCCTTACAGAAACTTTGTAATTTTATGAGGTCCCATTTGTCAATTCTTGCTCTTAGAGCATACGCTATTGGTGTTCTGTTCAGAAACTTTCTCCCTGTACCGATGTCCTCAAGGGTCTTCCCCAATTTCTTTTCTATTAGCTTCAGAGTGTCTGGCTTTATGTGGAGGTCCTTGATCCATTTGGATTTGAGCTTAGTACAAGGAGACAAGGATGGATCAATTCGCATTCTTCTGCATGCTGACCTCCAGTTGAACCAGCACCATTTGTTGAAAAGGCTATCTTTTTTCCATTGGATGTTTTCAGCCTCTTTGTCGAGGATCAAGTGGCCATAGGTGTGTGGGTTCATTTCTGGATCTTCAATCCTTTTCCATTGATCCTCCTGCCTGTCACTGTACCAATACCATGCAGTTTTTAACACTATTGCTCTGTAGTATTGCTTGAGGTCAGGGATACTGATTCCCCCAGATTTTCTTTTGTTGCTGAGAATAGTTTTAGCTATCCTGGGTTTTTTGTTGTTCCAGATGAATTTGATAATTGCTCTTTCTAACTCTGTGAAGAATTGAGTTGGGATTTTGATGGGTATTGCATTGAATCTGTATAGTGCTTTAGGCAAAATGGCCATTTTAACTATATTGATTCTACCGATCCAGGAGCATGGGAGGTTTTCCCATTTTTTGAGGTCTTCTTCCATTTCCTTCTTCAGAGTCTTGAAGTTCTTGTCATACAGATCTTTCGCATGTTTGGTAAGAGTCACCCCAAGATACTTTATACTGTTTGTGGCTATTGTGAAGGGGGTCATTTCCCTAATTTCTTTCTCAGCCTGCTTATCCTTTGAGTATAGGAAGGCCACTGATTTGCTTGAGTTGATTTTATAACCTGCCACTTTGCTGAAGTTGTTTATCAGCTGTAGGAGCTCTCTAGTGGAGTTCTTTGGGTCACTTAGGTAGACGATCATGTCGTCTGCAAATAATGATAGTTTGACTTCTTCCTTTCCAATTTGTATCCCTTTGATCTCCTTATGTTGTCGAATTGCCCGAGCTAGTACCTCAAGTACAATATTGAAAAGATAAGGAGAAAGGGGGCAGCCTTGTCTGGTCCCTGATTTCAGTGGGATTGCTTCAAGTTTCTCTCCATTTAGTTTGATGCTGGCTACCGGTTTGCTGTATATTGCTTTTACTATGTTTAGATATGGGCCTTGAATTCCTGTTCTCTCCAAGACTTTAAGCACGAAGGGATGCTGAATTTTGTCAAATGCTTTTTCAGCATCCAATGAAATGACCATGTGGTTTTGTTCTTTGAGTTTGTTTATGTAGTGGATTGTATTGATGGATTTCCGTATATTGAACCAACCCTGCATTCCCGGGATAAAGCCTACTTGATCATGGTGGATGATCGTTTTGATGTGTTCTTGGATTCGGTTGGCAAGAATTTTATTGAGTATTTTTGCATCGATGTTCATAAGGGAAATTGGTCTGAAGTTCTCTTTCTTTGTTGGATCTTTGTGTGGCTTTGGTATCAGCGTAATTGTGGCTTCGTAGAAGGAATTGGGTAGTGTTCCTTCTGTTTCTATTTTGTGGAATAGTTTGAAGAGTATTGGTGTTAACTCTTCTTTGAAGGTCTGGTAGAATTCTGCACTGAAGCCATCTGGTCCTGTGCTTTTTTTGGTTGGAAGACTTTCTATGACTCCTTCTATTTCTTTAGGCATTATGGGACTGTTTAGATGGTCTAGTTGGTCCTGATTTAATTTTGGTATTTGGTATCTGTCAAGGAAATTGTCCATTTCCTCCAGATTCTCCAGTTGTGTTGAGTATAGGCTCTTGTAGTAGGATCTGATGATTTTTTGGATTTCCTCAGTTTCCGTTGTTATATCTCCCTTTTCATTTCTAAGTTTGTTAATTTGGATACTTTCTCTGTGCCCTTTGGTCATTCTGGCTAAGGGTTTATCTATCTTGTTGATTTTCTCAAAGAACCAGCTCCTGGTATTGTTGATTTTTTTGTATGGTTCTCTTTGTTTCTACTTGATTGATTTCGGCCCTGAGTTTGATGATTTCCTGCCTTCTACTCCTCCTCGGCGAAATAGCTTCTTTTTGTTCTAAGGCTTTCAGGTGTGTCATTAAGCTGGTAATGTATGCTCTCTCCATTTTCTTTTTGGAGGCACTCAGGGCTATGAGTTTTCCTCTTAGCACTGCTTTCATTGTGTCCCATAGGTTTGGGTATGTTGTGTTTTCATTTTCATTGTGTTCTAAAAAGTCTTTAATTTCTTTCTTTATTTCTTCCTTGACCAAGGTATCATTGAGTAGAGTATTGTTCAGTTTCCACGTGTATGTGGGCTTTCTGTTGTTTCTGTTGCTATTGAAGACCACTTTTACTCCATAGTGATCAGATAGGAGGCATGGGATTAGTTCGATCTTCTTATATTTGTTGAGGTCTGTCTTGTGACCAATTATATGGTCGATTTTGGAGAAGGTACCATGAGGTGCTGAGAAAAAGGTATATTCTTTTGTTTTAGGATAGAATGTTCTATATATATCTGTTAAATATAATTGGTCCAAAGCTTCAATTAGTTTCATTGTGTCCCTGTTTAGTTTCTGTTTTCCTGATCGGTCCATTGAGGAAAGTGCAGTGTTGAAGTCACCCACAATTATTGTGTTAGGTGCAATGTGTGCTTTTAGTTTTAATAAAGTTTCTTTTACGAAAGAGGGTGCCCTTGCATTTGGGGCATAGATGTTCAGGATTGACAGTTCTTCTTTTTGTATTTTTCCTTTGACCAGCAAGAAGTGTCCCTCAGGGTCTCTTTTGATGACTTTGGGTTGAAAGTCAATTTTATCTGATATTAAAATGGCTACTCCAGCTTGTTTCCTGAGACCATTTGCTTGTAAAATTGTCTTCCAGCCTTTTACTCTAAGGTAGTGTTTGTCTTTGACCCTGAGGTGTGTTTCCTGTAAGCAGCAAAATGTAGGGTCCTGTTTACGTATCCATTCAGTTAGTCTGTGTCTTTTTATTGGGGCATTAAGTCCATTGATGTTAAGAGATATTAAGGAATAGTGATTGTTACTTCCTATCATTTTTGGCGTTATTTTTTAAATTTTAATGCTTAACTTCTTTTGTGTTTGATGAAAGGTTATTATCTTGCTTTTTCCAGGGTGAAGTTTCCCTCCTTGTATTGGTGTTGTCCTCCTATTATCCTTTTTAGGGCCGGGTTTGTGGATAGATATTGGGTAAACTTGGTTTTGTCATGAAATATCTTAGTTTCTCCATCTATGGTGATTGAGAGTTTTGCTGGATATAGTAGTTTTGGTTGGCATTTGTGTTCTCTTAGAGTCTGCATGAGATCTGCCCAGGACCTTCTAGCCTTCATAGTCTCAGGTGAAAAGTCTGCTGTGATTCTGATAGGTCTTCCTTTATATGTTACTTGGCCTTTTTCTCTTACTGCCTTTAGTATTCTTTCTTTGTTTAGAACATTTGGTGTTTTGATTATTATGTGACGGGAAGTATTTCTGCTCTGGTCCAGTCTGTTTGGAGTTCTGTAGGCTTCTTGTATATTCATGGGCATCTCTCTCTTTAGGTTAGGGAAGTTTTCTTCCATAATTTTATTGAAGATGTTTGCTGGCCCTTTAAGTTGTAAATCTTCACTCTCATCTATGCCTATAATCCTTAGGTTTGGTCTTCTCATTGTGTCCTGGATTTCCTGGATATTTTGGGTTACAAGCTTTTTGCATTTTGCATTTTCTTTAACTGTTGAGTCCATGGTTTCTATGGAATCTTCAGCATCTGAGATTCTTTCTTCTATCTCTTGTATTCTGTTGTTGATATTTGCATCTCTGTCCCCTGATTTCTTCCCAAGGCTTTCTATCTCCAAAGTTGTCTCCCTTTGAGTTTTCTTAGTTGTTTCTACTTCTGATTTTAGATCCTGGATGGTTTTGCTTAGCTCCTTCACTTGCATGTTTGTGTTTTCCTGTAATTCTTTAAGAGATTTTTGTGTTTCCTCTTTCATGAGCTCAGCCTGTTGACCAAAGTTCTCCTGTATTTCTTTAAGAGATTTTTGTGTTTCGTCTTTCATGACCTCAGCCTGTTGAGCAAAGTTCTCCTGTATTTCTTTAAGTGTTTTTTGCATTTCCTCCTTGTTGGCTTTTGTATTCTCCTGGATTTCTTTCAATGATTTTTGTGTTTCCCTTGCAAGAGCTTCTAACTTTTGATCCATTTTCTCCTGAATTTCTTTATGTATGACCTTCATGTGTTCCTGTACCAGCATCGTGACCAGTGATTTTAAATCCAAATCTTGTTTTACTGGTGTGCTGGGGTATCCAGGACATGTTGGTAGAGGAGAATTGGGTTCAGATGTTGCCATATTGCCTTGATTTCTGTTAGTGACGTTCCTGCGTTTGCTTTTTGCCATCTAGTTCTCACTGGTGTTAGTTTATCTTCTCAGTGCTGGACTCACCAGTGCAAGCTGCCCCTTCCCAGTTGGCCTCTGGTGCACAGCTTACCTCCTGCACTGCTTGTAGACAGTGTGCTGCTGCCCAGGCTGTTCCGATCCCAAAGCAGGCACCCGAAGGCTCCCGCTGGGGCCCGCTGGATTCACTGGAGCACACTGTCTTCTCCCAGCTGGCCGCCCGGAAGCCCAGCTAGCCACTTGCAGGACTTGGAGATGTAATGCTGCTGCCCAGACTGATCTGGATCCGGAAGCGGAGAGAGTAGAGCCAAGGGCTTCTGCCTAAGGCCTTGCCCCAGATTGTGTCTGTGGAGCAGATGGAGCCCGTGTGCACTCCCAGGGAGTGCAGACGGTGTATGCTACTGTGACCTCCCCTGTGTTCCGCTCACTCCGCTGGGCAGCCGATCCGCCAACCGGGCTGTCGCACACAAGGTTAGCCTGGCCGCCCAGTCCCTGAGTCCAGGCAAAAGCCTGGGAGGCCAAGGTCCGAGCAAAGTTCCCCTAGGGCTACGACTGTTAATTGGGTCTGCCAGATGACTAGGATGGCGGGCGTGCGCGCCCGCGCTCCCTGAAAGCACCGGGAGAGTCTGCTTTGCTAACAATCACCTGGGCGGGTTGACTCACAGATGGCCCACCAAGCCGCCCAGTTCTTGGGGTCAGTCCTGTGCCTTTTGGGGCCTGGACCCCCGCTTTGTTAGCCTTAGGCTATGCCTGTTACAGGTCTGCCCGCCTGAGCTCTCTGTCGTCCTGCAGGCAAAATGGCGGCAGCGCGCTCGCAGGCCTGTGCAAAAAAACCTCCTGCTTGGGTTGGCACCCCGATGGCCCCCCGACCCGCCCAGGGCCTGGGTGCAGGCCAACGCCCGTCGGGCTCAGACCACAGCGGTGTTGGCCTCGGATTATGTTTGTGTACCTCAGTCCGATCCGTGGAGTACGGAACCAAGATGGCTGCGCCTCTCCTGACTGGTGGGAGGCCGAGTTCTGAAGTGGCCTCTGTCCAGGAAAGGCACCGCACAACTGCAGCTGCTTGCTGCCCGGCTGGTCAGCGAAGGTCAGTGGTCGTGGGCGCAGGGCCTAACTGGTCCCTGTGACGCCTTGGTTCCACTGCTGATGGCCCTTCAGCTGGAGCAGCCACTGCTGCCGCTGCCGCTGCCGCTGCCGCCGCCGCCCTCGCAGTATTTCCTTATGAAGTGGTATTCTTACATATCCTTTCGAGAGAAAACTCTCCTGTGCCTTCTCTTTTGAGGCTACACACTTAGACATACACGCAACATGAAAGCTTTTCGACTTACAACGTGTTGTTTAGGAAAAACAAGATAATTTCGCACGATGCGGGATTTCCTTAAAACGTGATTTTCTGAAAAATTTTGACGAAAGAAAATTCTCCTTTTGGTTCTCTTTAGATGCTACATGTTAAGACGTACACGCCACAACAATTCTTTTCGAGATACAACGTGTAGTTCTGGAGATACAAGCTAATTTTGTACTATGCGTTATTTCTTCTCGTAAAGAGTTTCCAATGCGTACGTATATGTCTTTACTCTGCAAAACTGTATTTCCTTATGAAGTGGTATTCTTACATATCCTTTCGAGAGAAAACTCTCCTGTGCCTTCTCTTTTGAGGCTACACACTTAGACATACACGCAACATGAAAGCTTTTCGACTTACAACGTGTTGTTTAGGAAAAACAAGATAATTTCGCACGATGCGGGATTTCCTTAAAACGTGATTTTCTGAAAAATTTTGACGAAAGAAAATTCTCCCTTTGGTTCTCTTTAGATGCTACATGTTAAGACGTACACGCCACAACAATTCTTTTCGAGATACAACGTGTAGTTTTGGAGATACAAGCTAATTTTGTACGATGCGTTATTTCTTCTCGTAAAGAGTTTCCAATGCGTACGTATATGTCTTTACTCTGCAAAACTGTATTTCCTTATGAAGTGGTATTCTTACATATCCTTTCGAGAGAAAACTGTCCTGTGCCTTCTCTTTTGAGGCTACACACTTAGACATAAACGCAACATGAAAGCTTTTCGACTTACAACGTGTTGTTTAGGAAAAACAAGATAATTTCGCACGATGCGGGATTTCCTTAAAACGTGATTTTCTGAAAAATTTTGACGAAAGATAATTCTCCTTTTGGTTCTCTTTAGATGCTACATGTTAAGACGTACACGCCACAGCAATTCTTTTCGAGATACAACGTGTAGTTTTGGAGATACAAGCTAATTTTGTACTATGCGTTATTTCTTCTCGTAAAGAGTTTCCAATGCGTACGTATATGTCTTTACTCTGCAAAACTGTATTTCCTTATGAAGTGGTATTCTTACATATCCTTTCGAGAGAAAACTGTCCTGTGCCTTCTCTTTTGAGGCTACACACTTAGACATACACGCAACATGAAAGCTTTTCGACTTACAACGTGTTGTTTAGGAAAAACAAGATAATTTCGCACGATGCGGGATTTCCTTAAAACGTGATTTTCTGAAGAATTTTGACGAAAGAAAATTCTCCTTTTGGTTCTCTTTAGATGCTACATGTTAAGACGTACACGCCACAACAATTCTTTTCGAGATACAACGTGTAGTTTTGGAGATACAAGCTAATTTTGTACTATGCGTTATTTCTTCTCGTAAAGAGTTTCCAATGCGTACGTATATGTCTTTACTCTGCAAAGTTGTATTTCCTTATGAAGTGGTATTCTTACATATCCTTTCGAGAGAAAACTGTCCTGTGCCTTCTCTTTTGAGGCTACACAATTAGACATACACGCAACATGAAAGCTTTTCGACTTACAACGTGTTGTTTAGGAAAAACAAGATAATTTCGCACGATGCGGGATTTCCTTAAAACGTGATTTTCTGAAAAATTTTGACGAAAGAAAATTCTCCTTTTGGTTCTCTTTAGATGCTACATGTTAAGACGTACACGCCACAACAATTCTTTTCGAGATACAACGTGTAGTTTTGGAGATACAAGCTAATTTTGTACTATGCGTTATTTCTTCTCGTAAAGAGTTTCCAATGCGTACGTATATGTCTTTACTCTGCAAAGCTGTATTTCCTTATGAAGTGGTATTCTTACATATCCTTTCGAGAGAAAACTGTCCTGTGCCTTCTCTTTTGAGGCTACACACTTAGACATACACGCAACATGAAAGCTTTTCGACTTACAACGTGTTGTTTAGGAAAAACAAGATAATTTCGCACGATGCGGGATTTCCTTAAAACGTGATTTTCTGAAAAATTTTGACGAAAGAAAATTCTCCTTTTGGTTCTCTTTAGATGCTACATGTTAAGACGTACACGCCACAAAATTCTTTTCGAGATACAACGTGTAGTTTTGGAGATACAAGCTAATTTTGTACTATGCGTTATTTCTTCTCGTAAAGAGTTTCCAATGCGTACGTATATGTCTTTACTCTGCAAAGCTGTATTTCCTTATGAAGTGGTATTCTTACATATCCTTTCGAGAGAAAACTGTCCTGTGCCTTCGCTTTTGAGGCTACACACTTAGACATACACGCAACATGAAAGCTTTTCGACTTACAACGTGTTGTTTAGGAAAAACAAGATAATTTCGCACGATGCGGGATTTCCTTAAAACGTGATTTTCTGAAAAATTTTGACGAAAGATAATTCTCCTTTTGGTTCTCTTTAGATGCTACATGTTAAGACGTACACGCCACAACAATTCTTTTCGAGATACAACGTGTAGTTTTGGAGATACAAGCTAATTTTGTACTATGCGTTATTTCTTCTCGTAAAGAGTTTCCAATGCGTACGTATATGTCTTTACTCTGCAAAACTGTATTTCCTTATGAAGTGGTATTCTTACATATCCTTTCGAGAGAAAACTGTCCTGTGCCTTCTCTTTTGAGGCTACACACTTAGACATACACGCAACATGAAAGCTTTTCGACTTACAACGTGTTGTTTAGGAAAAACAAGATAATTTCGCACGATGCGGGATTTCCTTAAAACGTGATTTTCTGAAAAATTTTGACGAAAGAAAATTCTCCTTTTGGTTCTCTTTAGATGCTACATGTTAAGACGTACACGCCACAACAATTCTTTTCGAGATACAACGTGTAGTTTTGGAGATACAAGCTAATTTTGTACTATGCGTTATTTCTTCTCGTAAAGAGTTTCCAATGCGTACGTATATGTCTTTACTCTGCAAAGTTGTATTTCCTTATGAAGTGGTATTCTTACATATCCTTTCGAGAGAAAACTGTCCTGTGCCTTCTCTTTTGAGGCTACACACTTAGACATACACGCAACATGAAAGCTTTTCGACTTACAACGTGTTGTTTAGGAAAAACAAGATAATTTCGCACGATGCGGGATTTCCTTAAAACGTGATTTTCTGAAAAATTTTGACGAAAGAAAATTATCCTTTTGGCTCTCTTTAGATGCTACATGTTAAGACGTACACGCCACAACAATTCTTTTCGAGATACAACGTGTAGTTTTGGAGATACAAGCTAATTTTGTACTATGCGTTATTTCTTCTCGTAAAGAGTTTCCAATGCGTACGTATATGTCTTTACTCTGCAAAGCAGTATTTCCTTATGAAGTGGTATTCTTACATATCCTTTCGAGAGAAAACTGTCCTGTGCCTTCTCTTTTGAGGCTACACACTTAGACATACACGCAACATGAAAGCTTTTCGACTTACAACGTGTTGTTTAGGAAAAACAAGATAATTTCGCACGATGCGGGATTTCCTTAAAACGTGATTTTCTGAAAAATTTTGACGAAAGAAAATTCTCCTTTTGGTTCTCTTTAGATGCTACATGTTAAGACGTACACGCCACAACAATTCTTTTCGAGATACAACGTGTAGTTTTGGAGATACAAGCTAATTTTGTACTATGCGTTATTTCTTCTCGTAAAGAGTTTCCAATGCGTACGTATATGTCTTTACTCTGCAAAACTGTATTTCCTTATGAAGTGGTATTCTTACATATCCTTTCGAGAGAAAACTGTCCTGTGCCTTCTCTTTTGAGGCTACACACTTGGACATACACGCAACATGAAAGCTTTTCGACTTACAACGTGTTGTTTAGGAAAAACAAGATAATTTCGCACGATGCGGGATTTCCTTAAAACGTGATTTTCTGAAAAATTTTGACGAAAGAAAATTCTCCTTTTGGTTCTCTTTAGATGCTACATGTTAAGACGTACACGCCACAACAATTCTTTTCGAGATACAACGTGTAGTTTTGGAGATACAAGCTAATTTTGTACTATGCGTTATTTCTTCTCGGAAAGAGTTTCCAATGCGTAAGTATATGTCTTTACTCTGCAAAACTGTATTTCCTTATGAAGTGGTATTCTTACATATCCTTTCGAGAGAAAACTGTCCTGTGCCTTCTCTTTTGAGGCTACACACTTAGACATACACGCAACATGAAAGCTTTTCGACTTACAACGTGTTGTTTAGGAAAAACAAGATAATTTCGCACGATGTGGGATTTCCTTAAAACGTGATTTCCTGAAAAATTTTGACGAAAGAAAATTCTCCTTTTGGTTCTCTTTCGATGCTACATGTTAAGACGTACACGCCACAACAATTCTTTTCGAGATACAACGTGTAGTTTTGGAGATACAAGCTAATTTTGTACTATGCGTTATTTCTTCTCGTAAAGAGTTTCCAATGCGTACGTATATGTCTTTACTCTGCAAAACTGTATTTCCTTATGAAGTGGTATTCTTACATATCCTTTCGAGAGAAAACTGTCCTGTGCCTTCTCTTTTGAGGCTACACACTTAGACATACACGCAACATGAAAGCTTTTCGACTTACAACGTGTTGTTTAGGAAAAACAAGATAATTTCGCACGATGCGGGATTTCCTTAAAACGTGATTTTCTGAAAAATTTTGACGAAAGAAAATTCTCCTTTTGGTTCTCTTTAGATGCTACATGTTAAGACGTACACGCCACAACAATTCTTTTCGAGATACAACGTGTAGTTTTGGAGATACAAGCTAATTTTGTACTATGCGTTATTTCTTCTCGTAAAGAGTTTCCAATGCGTACGTATATGTCTTTACTCTGCAAAACTGTATTTCCTTATGAAGTGGTATTCTTACATATCCTTTCGAGAGAAAACTGTCCTGTGCCTTCTCTTTTGAGGCTACACACTTAGACATACACGCAACATGAAAGCTTTTCGACTTACAACGTGTTGTTTAGGAAAAACAAGATAATTTCGCACGATGCGGGATTTCCTTAAAACGTGATTTTCTGAAAAATTTTGACGAAAGATAATTCTCCTTTTGGTTCTCTTTAGATGCTACATGTTAAGACGTACACGCCACAGCAATTCTTTTCGAGATACAACGTGTAGTTTTGGAGATACAAGCTAATTTTGTACTATGCGTTATTTCTTCTCGTAAAGAGTTTCCAATGCGTACGTATATGTCTTTACTCTGCAAAACTGTATTTCCTTATGAAGTGGTATTCTTACATATCCTTTCGAGAGAAAACTGTCCTGTGCCTTCTCTTTTGAGGCTACACACTTAGACATACACGCAACATGAAAGCTTTTCGACTTACAACGTGTTGTTTAGGAAAAACAAGATAATTTCGCACGATGCGGGATTTCCTTAAAACGTGATTTTCTGAAAAATTTTGACGAAAGAAAATTCTCCTTTTGGTTCTCTTTCGATGCTACATGTTAAGACGTACACGCCACAACAATTCTTTTCGAGATACAACGTGTAGTTTTGGAGATACAAGCTAATTTTGTACTATGCGTTATTTCTTCTCGTAAAGAGTTTCCAATGCGTACGTATATGTCTTTACTCTGCAAAGTTGTATTTCCTTATGAAGTGGTATTCTTACATATCCTTTCGAGAGAAAACTGTCCTGTGCCTTCTCTTTTGAGGCTACACACTTAGACATACACGCAACATGAAAGCTTTTCGACTTACAACGTGTTGTTTAGGAAAAACAAGATAATTTCGCACGATGCGGGATTTCCTTAAAACGTGATTTTCTGAAAAATTTTGACGAAAGAAAATTCTCCTTTTGGTTCTCTTTAGATGCTACATGTTAAGACGTACACGCCACAAAATTCTTTTCGAGATACAACGTGTAGTTTTGGAGATACAAGCTAATTTTGTACTATGCGTTATTTCTTCTCGTAAAGAGTTTCCAATGCGTACGTATATGTCTTTACTCTGCAAAGCTGTATTTCCTTATGAAGTGGTATTCTTACATATCCTTTCGAGAGAAAACTGTCCTGTGCCTTCGCTTTTGAGGCTACACACTTAGACATACACGCAACATGAAAGCTTTTCGACTTACAACGTGTTGTTTAGGAAAAACAAGATAATTTCGCACGATGCGGGATTTCCTTAAAACGTGATTTTCTGAAAAATGTTGACGAAAGATAATTCTCCTTTTGGTTCTCTTTAGATGCTACATGTTAAGACGTACACGCCACAACAATTCTTTTCGAGATACAACGTGTAGTTTTGGAGATACAAGCTAATTTTGTACTATGCGTTATTTCTTCTCGTAAAGAGTTTCCAATGCGTACGTATATGTCTTTACTCTGCAAAACTGTATTTCCTTATGAAGTGGTATTCTTACATATCCTTTCGAGAGAAAACTGTCCTGTGCCTTCTCTTTTGAGGCTACACACTTAGACATACACGCAACATGAAAGCTTTTCGACTTACAACGTGTTGTTTAGGAAAAACAAGATAATTTCGCACGATGCGGGATTTCCTTAAAACGTGATTTTCTGAAAAATTTTGACGAAAGAAAATTCTCCTTTTGGTTCTCTTTAGATGCTACATGTTAAGACGTACACGCCACAACAATTCTTTTCGAGATACAACGTGTAGTTTTGGAGATACAAGCTAATTTTGTACTATGCGTTATTTCTTCTCGTAAAGAGTTTCCAATGCGTACGTATATGTCTTTACTCTGCAAAACTGTATTTCCTTATGAAGTGGTATTCTTACATATCCTTTCGAGAGAAAACTGTCCTGTGCCTTCTCTTTTGAGGCTACACACTTGGACATACACGCAACATGAAAGCTTTTCGACTTACAACGTGTTGTTTAGGAAAAACAAGATAATTTCGCACGATGCGGGATTTCCTTAAAACGTGATTTTCTGAAAAATTTTGACGAAAGAAAATTCTCCTTTTGGTTCTCTTTAGATGCTACATGTTAAGACGTACACGCCACAACAATTCTTTTCGAGATACAACGTGTAGTTTTGGAGATACAAGCTAATTTTGTACTATGCGTTATTTCTTCTCGTAAAGAGTTTCCAATGCGTACGTATATGTCTTTACTCTGCAAAGCTGTATTTCCTTATGAAGTGGTATTCTTACATATCCTTTCGAGAGAAAACTGTCCTGTGCCTTCTCTTTTGAGGCTACACACTTAGACATACACGCAACATGAAAGCTTTTCGACTTACAACGTGTTGTTTAGGAAAAACAAGATAATTTCGCACGATGCGGGATTTCCTTAAAACGTGATTTTCTGAAAAATTTTGACGAAAGAAAATTCTCCTTTTGGTTCTCTTTAGATGCTACATGTTAAGACGTACACGCCACAAAATTCTTTTCGAGATACAACGTGTAGTTTTGGAGATACAAGCTAATTTTGTACTATGCGTTATTTCTTCTCGTAAAGAGTTTCCAATGCGTACGTATATGTCTTTACTCTGCAAAGCTGTATTTCCTTATGAAGTGGTATTCTTACATATCCTTTCGAGAGAAAACTGTCCTGTGCCTTCGCTTTTGAGGCTACACACTTAGACATACACGCAACATGAAAGCTTTTCGACTTACAACGTGTTGTTTAGGAAAAACAAGATAATTTCGCACGATGCGGGATTTCCTTAAAACGTGATTTTCTGAAAAATTTTGACGAAAGATAATTCTCCTTTTGGTTCTCTTTAGATGCTACATGTTAAGACGTACACGCCACAACAATTCTTTTCGAGATACAACGTGTAGTTTTGGAGATACAAGCTAATTTTGTACTATGCGTTATTTCTTCTCGTAAAGAGTTTCCAATGCGTACGTATATGTCTTTACTCTGCAAAACTGTATTTCCTTATGAAGTGGTATTCTTACATATCCTTTCGAGAGAAAACTCTCCTGTGCCTTCTCTTTTGAGGCTACACACTTAGACATACACGCAACATGAAAGCTTTTCGACTTACAACGTGTTGTTTAGGAAAAACAAGATAATTTCGCACGATGCGGGATTTCCTTAAAACGTGATTTTCTGAAAAATTTTGACGAAAGAAAATTCTCCTTTTGGTTCTCTTTAGATGCTACATGTTAAGACGTACACGCCACAACAATTCTTTTCGAGATACAACGTGTAGTTTTGGAGATACAAGCTAATTTTGTACTATGCGTTATTTCTTCTCGTAAAGAGTTTCCAATGCGTACGTATATGTCTTTACTCTGCAAAGTTGTATTTCCTTATGAAGTGGTATTCTTACATATCCTTTCGAGAGAAAACTGTCCTGTGCCTTCTCTTTTGAGGCTACACACTTAGACATACACGCAACATGAAAGCTTTTCGACTTACAACGTGTTGTTTAGGAAAAACAAGATAATTTCGCACGATGCGGGATTTCCTTAAAACGTGATTTTCTGAAAAATTTTGACGAAAGAAAATTATCCTTTTGGCTCTCTTTAGATGCTACATGTTAAGACGTACACGCCACAACAATTCTTTTCGAGATACAACGTGTAGTTTTGGAGATACAAGCTAATTTTGTACTATGCGTTATTTCTTCTCGTAAAGAGTTCCCAATGCGTACGTATATGTCTTTACTCTGCAAAGCAGTATTTCCTTATGAAGTGGTATTCTTACATATCCTTTCGAGAGAAAACTGTCCTGTGCCTTCTCTTTTGAGGCTACACACTTAGACATACACGCAACATGAAAGCTTTTCGACTTACAACGTGTTGTTTAGGAAAAACAAGATAATTTCGCACGATGCGGGATTTCCTTAAAACGTGATTTTCTGAAAAATTTTGACGAAAGAAAATTCTCCTTTTGGTTCTCTTTAGATGCTACATGTTAAGACGTACACGCCACAACAATTCTTTTCGAGATACAACGTGTAGTTTTGGAGATACAAGCTAATTTTGTACTATGCGTTATTTCTTCTCGTAAAGAGTTTCCAATGCGTACGTATATGTCTTTACTCTGCAAAACTGTATTTCCTTATGAAGTGGTATTCTTACATATCCTTTCGAGAGAAAACTGTCCTGTGCCTTCTCTTTTGAGGCTACACACTTGGACATACACGCAACATGAAAGCTTTTCGACTTACAACGTGTTGTTTAGGAAAAACAAGATAATTTCGCACGATGCGGGATTTCCTTAAAACGTGATTTTCTGAAAAATTTTGACGAAAGAAAATTCTCCTTTTGGTTCTCTTTAGATGCTACATGTTAAGACGTACACGCCACAACAATTCTTTTCGAGATACAACGTGTAGTTTTGGAGATACAAGCTAATTTTGTACTATGCGTTATTTCTTCTCGGAAAGAGTTTCCAATGCGTAAGTATATGTCTTTACTCTGCAAAACTGTATTTCCTTATGAAGTGGTATTCTTACATATCCTTTCGAGAGAAAACTGTCCTGTGCCTTCTCTTTTGAGGCTACACACTTAGACATACACGCAACATGAAAGCTTTTCGACTTACAACGTGTTGTTTAGGAAAAACAAGATAATTTCGCACGATGCGGGATTTCCTTAAAACGTGATTTCCTGAAAAATTTTGACGAAAGAAAATTCTCCTTTTGTTTCTCTTTAGATGCTACATGTTAAGACGTACACGCCACAACAATTCTTTTCGAGATACAACGTGTAGTTTTGGAGATACAAGCTAATTTTGTACTATGCGTTATTTCTTCTCGTAAAGAGTTTCCAATGCGTACGTATATGTCTTTACTCTGCAAAACTGTATTTCCTTATGAAGTGGTATTTTTACATATCCTTTCGAGAGAAAACTCTCCTGTGCCTTCTCTTTTGAGGCTACACACTTAGACATACACGCAACATGAAAGCTTTTCGACTTACAACGTGTTGTTTAGGAAAAACAAGATAATTTCGCACGATGCGGGATTTCCTTAAAACGTGATTTTCTGAAAAATTTTGACGAAAGAAAATTCTCCTTTTGGTTCTCTTTAGATGCTACATGTTAAGACGTACACGCCACAACAATTCTTGTCGAGATACAACGTGTAGTTTTGGAGATACAAGCTAATTTTGTACTATGCGTTATTTCTTCTCGTAAAGAGTTTCCAATGCGTACGTATATGTCTTTACTCTGCAAAACTGTATTTCCTTATGAAGTGGTATTCTTACATATCCTTTCGAGAGAAAACTGTCCTGTGCCTTCTCTTTTGAGGCTACACACTTAGACATACACGCAACATGAAAGCTTTTCGACTTACAACGTGTTGTTTAGGAAAAACAAGATAATTTCGCACGATGCGGGATTTCCTTAAAACGTGATTTTCTGAAAAATTTTGACGAAAGAAAATTATCCTTTTGGTTCTCTTTAGATGCTACATGTTAAGACGTACACGCCACAAGTCTTTTCGAGATACAACGTGTAGTTTTGGAGATACAAGCTAATTTTGTACTATGCGTTATTTCTTCTCGTAAAGAGTTTCCAATGCGTACGTATATGTCTTTACTCTGCAAAGCAGTATTTCCTTATGAAGTGGTATTCTTACATATCCTTTCGAGAGAAAACTGTCCTGTGCCTTCTCTTTTGAGGCTACACACTTAGACATACACGCAACATGAAAGCTTTTCGACTTACAACGTGTTGTTTAGGAAAAACAAGATAATTTCGCACGATGCGGGATTTCCTTAAAACGTGATTTTCTGAAAAATGTTGACGAAAGATAATTCTCCTTTTGGTTCTCTTTAGATGCTACATGTTAAGACGTACACGCCACAACAATTCTTTTCGAGATACAACGTGTAGTTTTGGAGATACAAGCTAATTTTGTACTATGCGTTATTTCTTCTCGTAAAGAGTTTCCAATGCGTACGTATATGTCTTTACTCTGCAAAACTGTATTTCCTTATGAAGTGGTATTCTTACATATCCTTTCGAGAGAAAACTGTCCTGTGCCTTCTCTTTTGAGGCTACACACTTGGACATACACGCAACATGAAAGCTTTTCGACTTACAACGTGTTGTTTAGGAAAAACAAGATAATTTCGCACGATGCGGGATTTCCTTAAAACGTGATTTTCTGAAAAATTTTGACGAAAGAAAATTCTCCTTTTGGTTCTCTTTAGATGCTACATGTTAAGACGTACACGCCACAGCAATTCTTTTCGAGATACAACGTGTAGTTTTGGAGATACAAGCTAATTTTGTACTATGCGTTATTTCTTCTCGTAAAGAGTTTCCAATGCGTACGTATATGTCTTTACTCTGCAAAACTGTATTTCCTTATGAAGTGGTATTCTTACATATCCTTTCGAGAGAAAACTGTCCTGTGCCTTCTCTTTTGAGGCTACACACTTAGACATACACGCAACATGAAAGCTTTTCGACTTACAACGTGTTGTTTAGGAAAAACAAGATAATTTCGAACGATGCGGGATTTCCTTAAAACGTGATTTTCTGAAAAATTTTGACGAAAGATAATTCTCCTTTTGGTTCTCTTTAGATGCTACATGTTAAGACGTACACGCCACAGCAATTCTTTTCGAGATACAACGTGTAGTTTTGGAGATACAAGCTAATTTTGTACTATGCGTTATTTCTTCTCGTAAAGAGTTTCCAATGCGTACGTATATGTCTTTACTCTGCAAAACTGTATTTCCTTATGAAGTGGTATTCTTACATATCCTTTCGAGAGAAAACTGTCCTGTGCCTTCTCTTTTGAGGCTACACACTTAGACATACACGCAACATGAAAGCTTTTCGACTTACAACGTGTTGTTTAGGAAAAACAAGATAATTTCGCACGATGCGGGATTTCCTTAAAACGTGATTTTCTGAAAAATTTTGACGAAAGAAAATTCTCCTTTTGGTTCTCTTTAGATGCTACATGTTAAGACGTACACGCCACAACAATTCTTTTCGAGATACAACGTGTAGTTTTGGAGATACAAGCTAATTTTGTACTATGCGTTATTTCTTCTCGTAAAGAGTTTCCAATGCGTACGTATATGTCTTTACTCTGCAAAGTTGTATTTCCTTATGAAGTGGTATTCTTACATATCCTTTCGAGAGAAAACTGTCCTGTGCCTTCTCTTTTGAGGCTACACACTTAGACATACACGCAACATGAAAGCTTTTCGACTTACAACGTGTTGTTTAGGAAAAACAAGATAATTTCGCACGATGCGGGATTTCCTTAAAACGTGATTTTCTGAAAAATTTTGACGAAAGAAAATTCTCCTTTTGGTTCTCTTTAGATGCTACATGTTAAGACGTACACGCCACAACAATTCTTTTCGAGATACAACGTGTAGTTTTGGAGATACAAGCTAATTTTGTACTATGCGTTATTTCTTCTCGTAAAGAGTTTCCAATGCGTACGTATATGTCTTTACTCTGCAAAGCTGTATTTCCTTATGAAGTGGTATTCTTACATATCCTTTCGAGAGAAAACTGTCCTGTGCCTTCTCTTTTGAGGCTACACACTTAGACATACACGCAACATGAAAGCTTTTCGACTTACAACGTGTTGTTTAGGAAAAACAAGATAATTTCGCACGATGCGGGATTTCCTTAAAACGTGATTTTCTGAAAAATTTTGACGAAAGAAAATTCTCCTTTTGGTTCTCTTTAGATGCTACATGTTAAGACGTACACGCCACAAAATTCTTTTCGAGATACAACGTGTAGTTTTGGAGATACAATCTAATTTTGTACTATGCGTTATTTCTTCTCGTAAAGAGTTTCCAATGCGTACGTATATGTCTTTACTCTGCAAAGCTGTATTTCCTTATGAAGTGGTATTCTTACATATCCTTTCGAGAGAAAACTGTCCTGTGCCTTCGCTTTTGAGGCTACACACTTAGACATACACGCAACATGAAAGCTTTTCGACTTACAACGTGTTGTTTAGGAAAAACAAGATAATTTCGCACGATGCGGGATTTCCTTAAAACGTGATTTTCTGAAAAATTTTGACGAAAGATAATTCTCCTTTTGGTTCTCTTTAGATGCTACATGTTAAGACGTACACGCCACAACAATTCTTTTCGAGATACAACGTGTAGTTTTGGAGATACAAGCTAATTTTGTACTATGCGTTATTTCTTCTCGTAAAGAGTTTCCAATGCGTACGTATATGTCTTTACTCTGCAAAACTGTATTTCCTTATGAAGTGGTATTCTTACATATCCTTTCGAGAGAAAACTCTCCTGTGCCTTCTCTTTTGAGGCTACACACTTAGACATACACGCAACATGAAAGCTTTTCGACTTACAACGTGTTGTTTAGGAAAAACAAGATAATTTCGCACGATGCGGGATTTCCTTAAAACGTGATTTTCTGAAAAATTTTGACGAAAGAAAATTCTCCTTTTGGTTCTCTTTAGATGCTACATGTTAAGACGTACACGCCACAACAATTCTTTTCGAGATACAACGTGTAGTTTTGGAGATACAAGCTAATTTTGTACTATGCGTTATTTCTTCTCGTAAAGAGTTTCCAATGCGTACGTATATGTCTTTACTCTGCAAAGTTGTATTTCCTTATGAAGTGGTATTCTTACATATCCTTTCGAGAGAAAACTGTCCTGTGCCTTCTCTTTTGAGGCTACACACTTAGACATACACGCAACATGAAAGCTTTTCGACTTACAACGTGTTGTTTAGGAAAAACAAGATAATTTCGCACGATGCGGGATTTCCTTAAAACGTGATTTTCTGAAAAATTTTGACGAAAGAAAATTATCCTTTTGGCTCTCTTTAGATGCTACATGTTAAGACGTACACGCCACAACAATTCTTTTCGAGATACAACGTGTAGTTTTGGAGATACAAGCTAATTTTGTACTATGCGTTATTTCTTCTCGTAAAGAGTTCCCAATGCGTACGTATATGTCTTTACTCTGCAAAGCAGTATTTCCTTATGAAGTGGTATTCTTACATATCCTTTCGAGAGAAAACTGTCCTGTGCCTTCTCTTTTGAGGCTACACACTTAGACATACACGCAACATGAAAGCTTTTCGACTTACAACGTGTTGTTTAGGAAAAACAAGATAATTTCGCACGATGCGGGATTTCCTTAAAACGTGATTTTCTGAAAAATTTTGACGAAAGAAAATTCTCCTTTTGGTTCTCTTTAGATGCTACATGTTAAGACGTACACGCCACAACAATTCTTTTCGAGATACAACGTGTAGTTTTGGAGATACAAGCTAATTTTGTACTATGCGTTATTTCTTCTCGTAAAGAGTTTCCAATGCGTACGTATATGTCTTTACTCTGCAAAACTGTATTTCCTTATGAAGTGGTATTCTTACATATCCTTTCGAGAGAAAACTGTCCTGTGCCTTCTCTTTTGAGGCTACACACTTGGACATACACGCAACATGAAAGCTTTTCGACTTACAACGTGTTGTTTAGGAAAAACAAGATAATTTCGCACGATGCGGGATTTCCTTAAAACGTGATTTTCTGAAAAATTTTGACGAAAGAAAATTCTCCTTTTGGTTCTCTTTAGATGCTACATGTTAAGACGTACACGCCACAACAATTCTTTTCGAGATACAACGTGTAGTTTTGGAGATACAAGCTAATTTTGTACTATGCGTTATTTCTTCTCGGAAAGAGTTTCCAATGCGTAAGTATATGTCTTTACTCTGCAAAACTGTATTTCCTTATGAAGTGGTATTCTTACATATCCTTTCGAGAGAAAACTGTCCTGTGCCTTCTCTTTTGAGGCTACACACTTAGACATACACGCAACATGAAAGCTTTTCGACTTACAACGTGTTGTTTAGGAAAAACAAGATAATTTCGCACGATGCGGGATTTCCTTAAAACGTGATTTTCTGAAAAATTTTGACGAAAGAAAATTCTCCTTTTGGTTCTCTTTAGATGCTACATGTTAAGACGTACACGCCACAACAATTCTTTTCGAGATACAACGTGTAGTTTTGGAGATACAAGCTAATTTTGTACTATGCGTTATTTCTTCTCGTAAAGAGTTTCCAATGCGTACGTATATGTCTTTACTCTGCAAAACTGTATTTCCTTATGAAGTGGTATTCTTACATATCCTTTCGAGAGAAAACTGTCCTGTGCCTTCTCTTTTGAGGCTACACACTTGGACATACACGCAACATGAAAGCTTTTCGACTTACAACGTGTTGTTTAGGAAAAACAAGATAATTTCGCACGATGCGGGATTTCCTTAAAACGTGATTTTCTGAAAAATTTTGACGAAAGAAAATTCTCCTTTTGGTTCTCTTTAGATGCTACATGTTAAGACGTACACGCCACAGCAATTCTTTTCGAGATACAACGTGTAGTTTTGGAGATACAAGCTAATTTTGTACTATGCGTTATTTCTTCTCGTAAAGAGTTTCCAATGCGTACGTATATGTCTTTACTCTGCAAAACTGTATTTCCTTATGAAGTGGTATTCTTACATATCCTTTCGAGAGAAAACTGTCCTGTGCCTTCTCTTTTGAGGCTACACACTTAGACATACACGCAACATGAAAGCTTTTCGACTTACAACGTGTTGTTTAGGAAAAACAAGATAATTTCGCACGATGCGGGATTTCCTTAAAACGTGATTTTCTGAAAAATTTTGACGAAAGATAATTCTCCTTTTGGTTCTCTTTAGATGCTACATGTTAAGACGTACACGCCACAACAATTCTTTTCGAGATACAACGTGTAGTTTTGGAGATACAAGCTAATTTTGTACTATGCGTTATTTCTTCTCGTAAAGAGTTTCCAATGCGTACGTATATGTCTTTACTCTGCAAAACTGTATTTCCTTATGAAGTGGTATTCTTACATATCCTTTCGAGAGAAAACTCTCCTGTGCCTTCTCTTTTGAGGCTACACACTTAGACATACACGCAACATGAAAGCTTTTCGACTTACAACGTGTTGTTTAGGAAAAACAAGATAATTTCGCACGATGCGGGATTTCCTTAAAACGTGATTTTCTGAAAAATTTTGACGAAAGAAAATTCTCCTTTTGGTTCTCTTTAGATGCTACATGTTAAGACGTACACGCCACAACAATTCTTTTCGAGATACAACGTGTAGTTTTGGAGATACAAGCTAATTTTGTACTATGCGTTATTTCTTCTCGTAAAGAGTTTCCAATGCGTACGTATATGTCTTTACTCTGCAAAACTGTATTTCCTTATGAAGTGGTATTCTTACATATCCTTTCGAGAGAAAACTGTCCTGTGCCTTCTCTTTTGAGGCTACACACTTAGACATACACGCAACATGAAAGCTTTTCGACTTACAACGTGTTGTTTAGGAAAAACAAGATAATTTCGCACGATGCGGGATTTCCTTAAAACGTGATTTTCTGAAAAATTTTGACGAAAGAAAATTCTCCTTTTGGTTCTCTTTAGATGCTACATGTTAAGACGGACACGCCACAACAATTCTTTTCGAGATACAACGTGTAGTTTTGGAGATACAAGCTAATTTTGTACTATGCGTTATTTCTTCTCGTAAAGAGTTTCCAATGCGTACGTATATGTCTTTACTCTGCAAAACTGTATTTCCTTATGAAGTGGTATTCTTACATATCCTTTCGAGAGAAAACTGTCCTGTGCCTTCTCTTTTGAGGCTACACACTTAGACATACACGCAACATGAAAGCTTTTCGACTTACAACGTGTTGTTTAGGAAAAACAAGATATTTTCGCACGATGCGGGATTTCCTTAAAACGTGATTTTCTGAAAAATTTTGACGAAAGAAAATTCTCCTTTTGGTTCTCTTTAGATGCTACATGTTAAGACGTACACGCCACAACAATTCTTTTCGAGATACAACGTGTAGTTTTGGAGATACAAGCTAATTTTGTACTATGCGTTATTTCTTCTCGTAAAGAGTTTCCAATGCGTACGTATATGTCTTTACTCTGCAAAACTGTATTTCCTTATGAAGTGTTATTCTTACATATCCTTTGGAGAGAAAACTGTCCTGTGCCTTCTCTTTTGAGGCTACACACTTAGACATACACGCAACATGAAAGCTTTTCGACTTACAACGTGTTGTTTAGGAAAAACAAGATAATTTCGCACGATGCGGGATTTCCTTAAAACGTGATTTTCTGAAAAATTTTGACGAAAGAAAATTCTCCTTTTGGTTCTCTTTAGATGCTACATGTTAAGACGTACACGCCACAACAATTCTTTTCGAGATACAACGTGTAGTTTTGGAGATACAAGCTAATTTTGTACTATGCGTTATTTCTTCTCGTAAAGAGTTTCCAATGCGTACGTATATGTCTTTACTCTGCAAAGCTGTATTTCCTTATGAAGTGGTATTCTTACATATCCTTTCGAGAGAAAACTGTCCTGTGCCTTCTCTTTTGAGGCTACACACTTAGACATACACGCAACATGAAAGCTTTTCGACTTACAACGTGTTGTTTAGGAAAAACAAGATAATTTCGCACGATGCGGGATTTCCTTAAAACGTGATTTTCTGAAAAATTTTGACGAAAGAAAATTCTCCTTTTGGTTCTCTTTAGATGCTACATGTTAAGACGTACACGCCACAACAATTCTTTTCGAGATACAACGTGTAGTTTTGGAGATACAAGCTAATTTTGTACTATGCGTTATTTCTTCTCGTAAAGAGTTTCCAATGCGTACGTATATGTCTTTACTCTGCAAAACTGTATTTCCTTATGAAGTGGTATTCTTACATATCCTTTCGAGAGAAAACTGTCCTGTGCCTTCTCTTTTGAGGCTACACACTTAGACATACACGCAACATGAAAGCTTTTCGACTTACAACGTGTTGTTTAGGAAAAACAAGATAATTTCGCACGATGCGGGATTTCCTTAAAACGTGATTTTCTGAAAAATTTTGACGAAAGAAAATTCTCCTTTTGGTTCTCTTTAGATGCTACATGTTAAGACGTACACGCCACAACAATTCTTTTCGAGATACAACGTGTAGTTTTGGAGATACAAGCAAATTTTGTACTATGCGTTATTTCTTCTCGTAAAGAGTTTCCAATGCGTACGTATATGTCTTTACTCTGCAAAACTGTATTTCCTTATGAAGTGGTATTCTTACATATCCTTTCGAGAGAAAGCTGTCCTGTGCCTTCTCTTTTGAGGCTACACACTTAGACATACACGCAACATGAAAGCTTTTCGACTTACAACGTGTTGTTTAGGAAAAACAAGATAATTTCGCACGATGCGGGATTTCCTTAAAACGTGATTTTCTGAAAAATTTTGACGAAAGAAAATTATCCTTTTGGTTCTCTTTAGATGCTACATGTTAAGACGTACACGCAACAACAATTCTTTTCGAGATACAACGTGTAGTTTTGGAGATACAAGCTAATTTTGTACTATGCGTTATTTCTTCTCGTAAAGAGTTTCCAATGCGTACGTATATGTCTTTACTCTGCAAAACTGTATTTCCTTATGAAGTGGTATTCTTACATATCCTTTCGAGAGAAAACTGTCCTGTGCCTTCTCTTTTGAGGCTACACACTTAGACATACACGCAACATGAAAGCTTTTCGACTTACAACGTGTTGTTTAGGAAAAACAAGATAATTTCGCACGATGCGGGATTTCCTTAAAACGTGATTTTCTGAAAAATTTTGACGAAAGAAAATTCTCCTTTTGGTTCTCTTTAGATGCTACATGTTAAGACGTACACGCCACAACAATTCTTTTCGAGATACAACGTGTAGTTTTGGAGATACAAGCTAATTTTGTACTATGCGTTATTTCTTCTAGTAAAGAGTTTCCAATGCGTACGTATATGTCTTTACTCTGCAAAACTGTATTTCCTTATGAAGTGGTATTCTTACATATCCTTTCGAGAGAAAACTGTCCTGTGCCTTCTCTTTTGAGGCTACACACTTAGACATACACGCAACATGAAAGCTTTTCGACTTACAACGTGTTGTTTAGGAAAAACAAGATATTTTCGCACGATGCGGGATTTCCTTAAAACGTGATTTTCTGAAAAATTTTGACGAAAGAAAATTCTCCTTTTGGTTCTCTTTAGATGCTACATGTTAAGACGTACACGCCACAACAATTCTTTTCGAGATACAACGTGTAGTTTTGGAGATACAACTAATTTTGTACTATGCGTTATTTCTTCTCGTAAAGAGTTTCCAATGCGTACGTATATGTCTTTACTCTGCAAAAGTGTATTTCCTTATGAAGTGTTATTCTTACATATCCTTTCGAGAGAAAACTGTCCTGTGCCTTCTCTTTTGAGGCTACACACTTAGACATACACGCAACATGAAAGCTTTTCGACTTACAACGTGTTGTTTAGGAAAAACAAGATAATTTCGCACGATGCGGGATTTCCTTAAAACGTGATTTTCTGAAAAATTTTGACGAAAGAAAATTCTCCTTTTGGTTCTCTTTAGATGCTACATGTTAAGACGTACACGCCACAACAATTCTTTTCGAGATACAACGTGTAGTTTTGGAGATACAAGCTAATTTTGTACTATGCGTTATTTCTTCTCGTAAAGAGTTTCCAATGCGTACGTATATGTCTTTACTCTGCAAAACTGTATTTCCTTATGAAGTGGTATTCTTACATATCGTTTCGAGAGAAAACTGTCCTGTGCCTTCTCTTTTGAGGCTACACACTTAGACATACACGCAACATGAAAGCTTTTCGACTTACAACGTGTTGTTTAGGAAAAACAAGATAATTTCGCACGATGCGGGATTTCCTTAAAACGTGATTTTCTGAAAAATTTTTACGAAAGAAAATTCTCCTTTTGGTTCTCTTTAGATGCTACATGTTAAGACGTACACGCCACAACAATTCTTTTCGAGATACAACGTGTAGTTTTGGAGATACAAGCAAATTTTGTACTATGCGTTATTTCTTCTCGTAAAGAGTTTCCAATGCGTACGTATATGTCTTTACTCTGCAAAACTGTATTTCCTTATGAAGTGGTATTCTTACATATCCTTTCGAGAGAAAGCTGTCCTGTGCCTTCTCTTTTGAGGCTACACACTTAGACATACACGCAACATGAAAGCTTTTCGACTTACAACGTGTTGTTTAGGAAAAACAAGATAATTTCGCACGATGCGGGATTTCCTTAAAACGTGATTTTCTGAAAAATTTTGACGAAAGAAAATTCTCCTTTTGGTTCTCTTTAGATGCTACATGTTAAGACGTACACGCCACAAGAATTCTTTTCGAGATACAACGTGTAGTTTTGGAGATACAAGCTAATTTTGTACTATGCGTTATTTCTTCTCGTAAAGAGTTTCCAATGCGTACGTATATGTCTTTACTCTGCAAAACTGTATTTCCTTATGAAGTGGTATTCTTACATATCCTTTCGAGAGAAAACTGTCCTGTGCCTTCTCTTTTGAGGCTACACACTTAGACATACACGCAACATGAAAGCTTTTCGACTTACAACGTGTTGTTTAGGAAAAACAAGATAATTTCGCACGATGCGGGATTTCCTTAAAACGTGATTTTCTGAAAAATTTTGACGAAAGAAAATTCTCCTTTTGGTTCTCTTTAGATGCTACATGTTAAGACGTACACGCCACAAGAATTCTTTTCGAGATACAACGTGTAGTTTTGGAGATACAAGCTAATTTTGTACTATGCGTTATTTCTTCTCGTAAAGAGTTTCCAATGCGTACGTATATGTCTTTACTCTGCAAAACTGTATTTCCTTATGAAGTGGTATTCTTACATATCCTTTCGAGAGAAAACTGTCCTGTGCCTTCTCTTTTGAGGCTACACACTTAGACATACACGCAACATGAAAGCTTTTCAACTTACAACGTGTTGTTTAGGAAAAACAAGATAATTTCGCACGATGCGGGATTTCCTTAAAACGTGATTTTCTGAAAAATTTTGACGAAAGAAAATTCTCCTTTTGGTTCTCTTTAGATGCTACATGTTAAGACGTACACGCCACAACAATTCTTTTCGAGATACAACGTGTAGTTTTGGAGATACAAGCAAATTTTGTACTATGCGTTATTTCTTCTCGTAAAGAGTTTCCAATGCGTACGTATATGTCTTTACTCTGCAAAACTGTATTTCCTTATGAAGTGGTATTCTTACATATCCTTTCGAGAGAAAGCTGTCCTGTGCCTTCTCTTTTGAGGCTACACACTTAGACATACACGCAACATGAAAGCTTTTCGACTTACAACGTGTTGTTTAGGAAAAACAAGATAATTTCGCACGATGTGGGATTTCCTTAAAACGTGATTTTCTGAAAAATTTTGACGAAAGAAAATTCTCCTTTTGGTTCTCTTTAGATGCTACATGTTAAGACGTACACGCCACAAGAATTCTTTTCGAGATACAACGTGTAGTTTTGGAGATACAAGCTAATTTTGTACTATGCGTTATTTCTTCTCGTAAAGAGTTTCCAATGCGTACGTATATGTCTTTACTCTGCAAAACTGTATTTCCTTATGAAGTGGTATTCTTACAAATCCTTTCAAGAGAAAACTGTCCTGTGCCTTCTCTTTTGAGGCTACACACTTAGACATACACGCAACATGAAAGCTTTTCGACTTACAACGTGTTGTTTAGGAAAAACAAGATAATTTCGCACGATGCGGGATTTCCTTAAAACGTGATTTTCTGAAAAATTTTGACGAAAGAAAATTCTCCTTTTGGTTCTCTTTAGATGCTACATGTTAAGACGTACACGCCACAAGAATTCTTTTCGAGATACAACGTGTAGTTTTGGAGATACAAGCTAATTTTTTACTATGCGTTATTTCTTCTCGTAAAGAGTTTCCAATGCGTACGTATATGTCTTTACTCTGCAAAACTGTATTTCCTTATGAAGTGGTATTCTTACATATCCTTTCGAGAGAAAACTGTCCTGTGCCTTCTCTTTTGAGGCTACACACTTAGACATACACGCAACATGAAAGCTTTTCAACTTACAACGTGTTGTTTAGGAAAAACAAGATAATTTCGCACGATGCGGGATTTCCTTAAAACGTGATTTTCTGAAAAATTTTGACGAAAGAAAATTCTCCTTTTGGTTCTCTTTAGATGCTACATGTTAAGACGTACACGCCACAACAATTCTTTTCGAGATACAACGTGTAGTTTTGGAGATACAAGCTAATTTTGTACTATGCGTTATTTCTTCTCGTAAAGAGTTTCCAATGCGTACGTATATGTCTTTGCTCTGCAAAGCTGTATTTCCTTATGAAGTGGTATTCTTACATATCCTTTCGAGAGAAAACTGTCCTGTGCCTTCTCTTTTGAGGCTACACACTTAGACATACACGCAACATGAAAGCTTTTCGACTTACAACGTGTTGTTTAGGAAAAACAAGATAATTTCGCACGATGCGGGATTTCCTTAAAACGTGATTTTCTGAAAAATTTTGACGAAAGAAAATTCTCCTTTTGGTTCTCTTTAGATGCTACATGTTAAGACGTACACGCCACAGCAATTCTTTTCGAGATACAACGTGTAGTTTTGGAGATACAAGCTAATTTTGTACTATGCGTTATTTCTTCTCGTAAAGAGTTTCCAATGCGTACGTATATGTCTTTACTCTGCAAAACTGTATTTCCTTATGAAGTGGTATTCTTACATATCCTTTCGAGAGAAAACTGTCCTGTGCCTTCTCTTTTGAGGCTACACACTTAGACATACACGCAACATGAAAGCTTTTCGTCTTACAACGTGTTGTTTAGGAAAAACAAGATAATTTCGCACGATGCGGGATTTCCTTAAAACGTGATTTTCTGAAAAATTTTGACGAAAGAAAATTCTCCTTTTGGTTCTCTTCAGATGCTACATGTTAAGACGTACACGCCACAACAATTCTTTTCGAGATACAACGTGTAGTTTTGGAGATACAAGCTAATTTTGTACTATGCGTTAATTCTTCTCGTAAAGAGTTTCCAATGCGTACGTATATGTCTTTACTCTGCAAAGTTGTATTTCCTTATGAAGTGGTATTCTTACATATCCTTTCGAGAGAAAACTGTCCTGTGCCTTCTCTTTTGAGGCTACACACTTAGACATACACGCAACATGAAAGCTTTTCGACTTACAACGTGTTGTTTAGGAAAAACAAGATAATTTCGCACGATGCGGGATTTCCTTAAAACGTGATTTTCTGAAAAATTTTTACGAAAGAAAATTCTCCTTTTGGTTCTCTTTAGATGCTACATGTTAAGACGTACACGCCACAACAATTCTTGTCGAGATACAACGTGTAGTTTTGGAGATACAAGCTAATTTTGTACTATGCGTTATTTCTTCTGGTAAAGAGTTTCCAATGTGTACGTATATGTCTTTACTCTGCAAAACTGTATTTCCTTATGAAGTGGTATTCTTACATATCCTTTCGAGAGAAAACTGTCCTGTGCCTTCTCTTTTGAGGCTACACACTTAGACATACACACAACATGAAAGATTTTCGACTTACAACGTGTTGTTTAGGAAAAACAAGATAATTTCGCACGATGCGGGATTTCCTTAAAACGTGATTTTCTGAAAAATTTTGACGAAAGAAAATTCTCCTTTTGGTTCTCTTTAGATGCTACATGTTAAGACGTACACGCCACAACAATTCTTTTCGAGATACAACGTGTAGTTTTGGAGATACAAGCTAATTTTGTACTATGCGTTATTTCTTCTCGTAAAGAGTTTCCAATGCGTTCGTATATGTCTTTACTCTGCAAAGTTGTATTTCCTTATGAAGTGGTTTCTTACATATCCTTTCGAGAGAAAACTGTCCTGTGCCTTCTCTTTTGAGGCTACACACTTAGACATACACCCAACATGAAAGCTTTTCGACTTACAACGTGTTGTTTAGGAAAAACAAGATAATTTAGCACGATGCGGGATTTCCTTAAAACGTGATTTTCTGAAAAATTTTGACGAAAGAAAATTATCCTTTTGGTTCTCTTTAGATGCTACATGTTAAGACGTACACGCCACAACAATTCTTTTCGAGATACAACGTGTAGTTTTGGAGATACAAGCTAATTTTGTACTATGCGTTATTTCTTCTCGTAAAGAGTTTCCAATGCGTACGTATATGTCTTTACTCTGCAAAGCTGTATTTCCTTATGAAGTGGTATTCTTACATATCCTTTCGAGAGAAAACTGTCCTGTGCCTTCTCTTTTGAGGCTACACACTTAGACATACACGCAACATGAAAGCTTTTCGACTTACAACGTGTTGTTTAGGAAAAACAAGATAATTTCGCACGATGCGGGATTTCCTTAAAACGTGATTTTCTGAAAAATTTTGACGAAAGAAAATTCTCCTTTTGGTTCTCTTTAGATGCTACATGTTAAGACGTACACGCCACAACAATTCTTTTCGAGATACAACGTGTAGTTTTGGAGATACAAGCTAATTTTGTACGATGCGTTATTTCTTCTCGTAAAGAGTTTCCAATGCGTACGTATATGTCTTTATCTGCAAAACTGTATTTCCTTATGAAGTGGTATTCTTACATATCCTTTCGAGAGAAAACTCTCCTGTGCCTTCTCTTTTGAGGCTACACACTTAGACATACACGCAACATGAAAGCTTTTCGACTTACAACGTGTTGTTTAGGAAAAACAAGATAATTTCGCACGATGCGGGATTTCCTTAAAACGTGATTTTCTGAAAAATTTTGACGAAAGAAAATTCTCCTTTTGGTTCTCTTTAGATGCTACATGTTAAGACGTACACGCCACAACAATTCTTTTCGAGATACAACGTGTAGTTTTGGAGATACAAGCTAATTTTGTACTATGCATTATTTCTTCTCGTAAAGAGTTTCCAATGCGTACGTATATGTCTTTACTCTGCAAAACTGTATTTCCTTATGAAGTGGTATTCTTACATATCCTTTCGAGAGAAAACTGTCCTGTGCCTTCTCTTTTGAGGCTACACACTTAGACATACACGCAACATGAAAGCTTTTCGACTTACAACGTGTTGTTTAGGAAAAACAAGATAATTTCGCACGATGCGGGATTTCCTTAAAACGTGATTTTCTGAAAAATTTTGACGAAAGAAAATTCTCCTTTTGGTTCTCTTCAGATGCTACATGTTAAGACGTACACGCCACAACAATTCTTTTCGAGATACAACGTGTAGTTTTGGAGATACAAGCTAATTTTGTACTATGCGTTATTTCTTCTCGTAAAGAGTTTCCAATGGGTACGTATATGTCTTTACTCTGCAAAACTGTATTTCCGTATGAAGTGGTATTATTACATATCCTTTCGAGAGAAAACTGTCCTGTGCCTTCTCTTTTGAGGCTACACACTTAGACATACAGGCAACATGAAAGCTTTTCGACTTACAACGTGTTGTTTAGGAAAAACAAGATAATTTCGCACGATGCGGGATTCCTTAAAACGTGATTTTCTGAAAAATTTTGACGAAAGAAAATTCTCCTTTTGGTTCTCTTTAGATGCTACATGTTAAGACGTACACGCCACAACAATTCTTTTCGAGATACAACGTGTAGTTTTGGAGATACAAGCTAATTTTGTACTATGCGTTATTTCTTCTCGTAAAGAGTTTCCAATGCGTACGTATATGTCTTTACTCTGCAAAACTGTATTTCCTTATGAAGTGGTATTCTTACATATCCTTTCGAGAGAAAACTGTCCTGTGCCTTCTCTTTTGAGGCTACACACTTAGACATACACGCAACATGAAAGCTTTTCGACTTACAACGTGTTGTTTAGGAAAAACAAGATAATTTCGCACGATGCGGGATTTCCTTAAAACGTGATTTTCTGAAAAATTTTGACGAAAGAAAATTCTCCTTTTGATTCTCTTTAGATGCTACATGTTAAGACGTACACGCCACAGCAATTCATTTCGAGATACAACGTGTAGTTTTGGAGATACAAGCTAATTTTGTACTATGCGTTATTTCTTCTCGTAAAGAGTTTCCAATGCGTACGTATATGTCTTTACTCTGCAAAACTGTATTTCCTTAAGAAGTGGTATTCTTACATATCCTTTCGAGAGAAAACTGTCCTGTGCCTTCTCTTTTGAGGCTACACACTTAGACATACACGCAACATGAAAGCTTTTCGACTTACAACGTGTTGTTTAGGAAAAACAAGATAATTTCGCACGATGCGGGATTTCCTTAAAACGTGATTTTCTGAAAAATTTTCACGAAAGAAAATTCTCCTTTTGGTTCTCTTTAGATGCTACATGTTAAGACGTACACGCCACAACAATTCTTTTCGAGATACAACGTGTAGTTTTGGAGATACAAGCTAATTTTGTCCTATGCGTTATTTCTTCTCGTAAAGAGTTTCCAATGCGTACGTATATGTCTTTACTCTGCAAAACTGTATTTCCTTATGAAGTGGTATTCTTACATATCCTTTCGAGAGAAAACTGTCCTGTGCCTTCTCTTTTGAGGCTACACACTTAGACATACACGCAACATGAAAGCTTTTCGACTTACAACGTGTTGTTTAGGAAAAACAAGACAATTTCGCACGATGCGGGATTTCCTTAAAACGTGATTTTCTGAAAAAGTTTGACGAAAGAAAATTCTCCTTTTCGTTCTCTTTAGATGCTACATGTTAAGACGTACACGCCACAACAATTCTTGTCGAGATACAACGTGTAGTTTTGGAGATACAAGCTAATTTTGTACTATGCGTTATTTCTTCTCGTAAAGAGTTTCCAATGCGTACGTATATGTCTTTACTCTGCAAAACTGTATTTCCTTATGAAGTGGTATTCTTACATATCCTTTCGAGAGAAAACTGTCCTGTGCCTTCTCTTTTGAGGCTACACACTTAGACATACACGCAACATGAAAGCTTTTCGACTTACAACGTGTTGTTTAGGAAAAACAAGGTAATTTCGCACGATGCGGGATTTCCTTAAAACGTGATTTTCTGAAAAATTTTGACGAAAGAAAATTCTCCTTTTGGTTCTCCTTAGATGCTACATGTTAAGACGTACACGCCACAACAATTCTTTTCGAGATACAACGTGTAGTTTTGGAGATACAAGCTAATTTTGTACTATGCGTTATTTCTTCTCGTAAAGAGTTTCCAATGCGTACGTATATGTCTTTACTCTGCAAAACAGTATTTCCTTATGAAGTGGTATTCTTACATATCCTTTCGAGAGAAAACTGTCCTGTGCCTTCTCTTTTGAGGCTACACACTTAGACATACACGCAACATGAAAGCTTTTCGACTTACAACGTGTTGTTTAGGAAAAACAAGATAATTTCGCACGATGCGGGATTTCCTTAAAACGTGATTTTCTGAAAAATTTTGACGAAAGAAAATTCTCCTTTTGGTTCTCTTTAGATGCTACATGTTAAGACGTACACGCCACAAAAATTCTTTTCGAGATACAACGTGTAGTTTTGGAGATACAAGCTAATTTTGTACTATGCGTTATTTCTTCTCGTAAAGAGTTTCCAATGCGTACGTATATGTCTTTACACTGCAAAGCTGTATTTCCTTATGAAGTGGTATTCTTACATATCCTTTCGAGAGAAAACTGTCCTGTGCCTTCTCTTTTGAGGCTACACACTTAGACATACACGCAACATGAAAGCTTTTCGACTTACAACGTGTTGTTTAGGAAAAACAAGATAATTTCGCACGATGCGGGATTTCCTTAAAACGTGATTTTCTGAAAAATTTTGACGAAAGAAAATTCTCCTTTTGGTTCTCTTTAGATGCTACATGTTAAGACATGCACGCCACAACAATTCTTTTCGAGATACAACGTGTAGTTTTGGAGATACAAGCTAATTTTGTACTATGCGTTATTTCTTCTCGTAAAGAGTTTCCAATGCGTACGTATATGTCTTTACTCTGCAAAGCTGTATTTCCTTATGAAGTGGTATTCTTACATATCCTTTCGAGAGAAAACTGTCCTGTGCCTTCTCTTTTGAGGCTACACACTTAGACATACACGCAACATGAAAGCTTTTCGACTTACAACGTGTTGTTTAGGAAAAACAAGATAATTTCGCACGATGCGGGATTTCCTTAAAACGTGATTTTCTGAAAAATTTTGACGAAAGAAAATTCTCCTTTTGGTTCTCTTTAGATGCTACATGTTAAGACGTACACGCCACAGCAATTCTTTTCGAGATACAACGTGTAGTTTTGGAGATACAAGCTAATTTTGTACTATGCGTTATTTCTTCTCGTAAAGAGTTTCCAATGCGTACGTATATGTCTTTACTCTGCAAAACTGTATTTCCTTGTGAAGTGGTATTCTTACATATCCTTTCGAGAGAAAACTGTCCTGTGCCTTCTCTTTTGAGGCTACACACTTAGACATACACGCAACATGAAAGCTTTTCGACTTACAACGTGTTGTTTAGGAAAAACAAGATAATTTCGCACGATGCGGGATTTCCTTAAAACGTGATTTTCTGAAAAATTTTGACGAAAGAAAATTCTCCTTTTGGTTCTCTTTAGATGCTACATGTTAAGACGTACACGCCACAACAATTCTTTTCGAGATACAACGTGTAGTTTTGGAGATACAAGCTAATTTTGTACTATGCGTTATTTCTTCTCGTAAAGAGTTTCCAATGCGTACGTATATGTCTTTACTCTGCAAAGTTGTATTTCCTTATGAAGTGGTATTCTTACATATCCTTTCGAGAGAAAACTGTCCTGTGCCTTCTCTTTTGAGGCTACACACTTAGACATACACGCAACATGAAAGCTTTTCGACTTACAACGTGTTGTTTAGGAAAAACAAGATAATTTCGCACGATGCGGGATTTCCTTAAATCGTGATTTTCTGAAAAATTTTGACGAAAGAAAATTCTCCTTTTGGTTCTCTTTAGATGCTACATGTTAAGACGTACACGCCACAACAATTCTTTTCGAGATACAACGTGTAGTTTTGGAGATACAAGCTAATTTTGTACTATGCGTTATTTCTTCTCGTAAAGAGTTTCCAATGCGTACGTATATGTCTTTACACTGCAAAGCTGTATTTCCTTATGAAGTGGTATTCTTACATATCCTTTCTAGAGAAAACTGTCCTGTGCCTTCTGTTTTGAGGCTACACACTTAGACATACACGCAACATGAAAGCTTTTCGACTTACAACGTGTTGTTTAGGAAAAACAAGATAATTTCGCACGATGCGGGATTTCCTTAAAACGTGATTTTCTGAAAAATTTTGACGAAAGAAAATTCTCCTTTTGGTTCTCTTTAGATGCTACATGTTAAGACGTACACGCCACAACAATTCTTTCGAGATACAACGTGTAGTTTTGGAGATACAAGCTAATTTTGTACTATGCGTTATTTCTTCTCGTAAAGAGTTTCCAATGCGTACGTATATGTCTTTACTCTGCAAAACTGTATTTCCTTATGAAGTGGTATTCTTACATATCCTTTCGAGAGAAAACTGTCCTGTGCCTTCTCTTTTGAGGCTACACACTTAGACATACACGCAACATGAAAGCTTTTCGACTTACAACGTGTTGTTTAGGAAAAAACAAGACAATTTCGCACGATGCGGGATTTCCTTAAAACGTGATTTTCTGAAAAATTTTCACGAAAGAAAATTCTCCTTTTGGTTCTCTTTAGATGCTACATGTTAAGACGTACACGCCACAACAATTCTTTTCGAGATACAACGTGTAGTTTTGGAGATACAAGCTAATTTTGTCCTATGCGTTATTTCTTCTCGTAAAGAGTTTCCAATGCGTACGTATATGTCTTTACTCTGCAAAACTGTATTTCCTTGTGAAGTGGTATTCTTACATATCCTTTCGAGAGAAAACTGTCCTGTGCCTTCTCTTTTGAGGCTACACACTTAGACATACACGCAACATGAAAGCTTTTCGACTTACAACGTGTTGTTTAGGAAAAACAAGACAATTTCGCACGATGCGGGATTTCCTTAAAACGTGATTTTCTGAAAAATTTTGACGAAAGAAAATTCTCCTTTTGGTTCTCTTTAGATGCTACATGTTAAGACGTACACGCCACAACAATTCTTGTCGAGATACAACGTGTAGTTTTGGAGATACAAGCTAATTTTGTACTATGCGTTATTTCTTCTCGTAAAGAGTTTCCAATGCGTACGTATATGTCTTTACTCTGCAAAACTGTATTTCCTTATGAAGTGGTATTCTTACATATCCTTTCGAGAGAAAACTGTCCTGTGCCTTCTCTTTTGAGGCTACACACTTAGACATACACGCAACATGAAAGCTTTTCGACTTACAACGTGTTGTTTAGGAAAAACAAGATAATTTCGCACGATGCGGGATTTCCTTAAAACGTGATTTTCTGAAAAATTTTGACAAAAGAAAATTCTCCTTTTGGTTCTCTTTAGATGCTACATGTTAAGACGTACACGCCACAAAAATTCTTTTCGAGATACAACGTGTAGTTTTGGAGATACAAGCTAATTTTGTACTATGCGTTATTTCTTCTCGTAAAGAGTTTCCAATGCGTACGTATATGTCTTTACTCTGCAAAACTGTATTTCCTTATGAAGTGGTATTCTTACATATCCTTTCGAGAGAAAACTGTCCTGTGCCTTCTCTTTTGAGGCTACACACTTAGACATACATGCAACATGAAAGCTTTTCGACTTACAACGTGTTGTTTAGGAAAAACAAGATAATTTCGCACGATGCGGGATTTCCTTAAAACGTGATTTTCTGAAAAATTTTGACGAAAGAAAATTCTCCTTTTGATTCTCTTTAGATGCTACATGTTAAGACGTACATGCCACAGGAATTCATTTCGAGATACAACGTGTAGTTTTGGAGATACAAGCTAATTTTGTACTATGCGTTATTTCTTCTCGTAAAGAGTTTCCAATGCGTACGTATATGTCTTTACTCTGCAAAACTGTATTTCCTTAAGAAGTGGTATTCTTACATATCCTTTCGACAGAAAACTGTCCTGTGCCTTCTCTTTTGAGGCTACACACTTAGACATACACGCAACATGAAAGCTTTTCGACTTACAACGTGTTGTTTAGGAAAAACAAGACAATTTCGCACGATGCGGGATTTCCTTAAAACGTGATTTTCTGAAAAATTTTCACGAAAGAAAATTCTCCTTTTGGTTCTCTTTAGATGCTACATGTTAAGACGTACACGCCACAACAATTCTTTTCGAGATACAACGTGTAGTTTTGGAGATACAAGCTAATTTTGTCCTATGCGTTATTTCTTCTCGTAAAGAGTTTCCAATGCGTACGTATATGTCTTTACTCTGCAAAACTGTATTTCCTTGTGAAGTGGTATTCTTTCATATCCTTTCGAGAGAAAACTGTCCTGTGCCTTCTCTTTTGAGGCTACACACTTAGACATACACGCAACATGAAAGCTTTTCGACTTACAACGTGTTGTTTAGGAAAAACAAGACAATTTCGCACGATGCGGGATTTCCTTAAAACGTGATTTTCTGAAAAATTTTGACGAAAGAAAATTCTCCTTTTGGTTCTCTTTAGATGCTACATGTTAAGACGTACACGCCACAACAATTCTTGTCGAGATACAACGTGTAGTTTTGGAGATACAAGCTAATTTTGTACTATGCGTTATTTCTTCTCGTAAAGAGTTTCCAATGCGTACGTATATGTCTTTACTCTGCAAAACTGTATTTCCTTATGAAGTGGTATTCTTACATATCCTTTCGAGAGAAAACTGTCCTGTGCCTTCTCTTTTGAGGCTACACACTTAGACATACACGCAACATGAAAGCTTTTCGACTTACAACGTGTTGTTTAGGAAAAACAAGATAATTTCGCACGATGCGGGATTTCCTTAAAACGTGATTTTCTGAAAAATTTTGACGAAAGAAAATTCTCCTTTTGGTTCTCTTTAGATGCTACATGTTAAGACGTACACGCCACAACAATTCTTGTCGAGATACAACGTGTAGTTTTGGAGATACAAGCTAATTTTGTACTATGCGTTATTTCTTCTCGTAAAGAGTTTCCAATGCGTACGTATATGTCTTTACTCTGCAAAACTGTATTTCCTTAAGAAGTGGTATTCTTACATATCCTTTCGAGAGAAAACTGTCCTGTGCCTTCTCTTTTGAGGCTACACACTTAGACATACACGCAACATGAAAGCTTTTCGACTTACAACGTGTTGTTTAGGAAAAACAAGATAATTTCGCACGATGCGGGATTTCCTTAAAACGTGATTTTCTGAAAAATTTTGACGAAAGAAAATTCTCCTTTTGGTTCTCTTTAGATGCTACATGTTAAGACGTACACGCCACAACAATTCTTTTCGAGATACAACGTGTAGTTTTGGAGATACAAGCTAATTTTGTACTATGCGTTATTTCTTCTCGTAAAGAGTTTCCAATGCGTACGTATATGTCTTTACTCTGCAAAACTGTATTTCCTTATGAAGTGGTATTCTTACATATCCTTTCGAGAGAAAACTGTCCTGTGCCTTCTCTTTTGAGGCTACACACTTAGACATACACGCAACATGAAAGCTTTTCGACTTACAACGTGTTGTTTAGGAAAAACAAGACAATTTCGCACGATGCGGGATTTCCTTAAAACGTGATTTTCTGAAAAATTTTGACGAAAGAAAATTCTCCTTTTGGTTCTCTTTAGATGCTACATGTTAAGACGTACACGCCACAACAATTCTTGTCGAGATACAACGTGTAGTTTTGGAGATACAAGCTAATTTTGTACTATGCGTTATTTCTTCTCCTAAAGAGTTTCCAATGCGTACGTATATGTCTTTACTCTGCAAAACTGTATTTCCTTATGAAGTGGTATTCTTACATATCCTTTCGAGAGAAAACTGTCCTGTGCCTTCTCTTTTGAGGCTACACACTTAGACATACACGCAACATGAAAGCTTTTCGACTTACAACGTGTTGTTTAGGAAAAACAAGATAATTTCGCACGATGCGGGATTTCCTTAAAACGTGATTTTCTGAAAAATTTTGACGAAAGAAAATTCTCCTTTTGGTTCTCTTTAGATGCTACATGTTAAGACGTACACGCCACAACAATTCTTTTCGAGATACAACGTGTAGTTTTGGAGATACAAGCTAATTTTTTACTATGCGTTATTTCTTCTCGTAAAGAGTTTCCAATGCGTACGTATATGTCTTTACTCTGCAAAACTGTATTTCCTTATGAAGTGGTATTCTTACATATCCTTTCGAGAGAAAACTGTCCTGTGCCTTCTCTTTTGAGGCTACACACTTAGACATACACGCAACATGAAAGCTTTTCGACTTACAACGTGTTGTTTAGGAAAAACAAGATAATTTCGCACGATGCGGGATTTCCTTAAAACGTGATTTTCTGAAAAATTTTGACAAAAGAAAATTCTCCTTTTGGTTCTCTTTAGATGCTACATGTTAAGACGTACACGCCACAAAAATTCTTTTCGAGATACAACGTGTAGTTTTGGAGATACATGCTAATTTTGTACTATGCGTTATTTTTTCTCGTAAAGAGTTTCCAGTGCGTACGTATATGTCTTTACACTGCAAAGCTGTATTTCCTTATGAAGTGGTATTCTTACATATCCTTTCGAGAGAAAACTGTCCTGTGCCTTCTCTTTTGAGGCTACACACTTAGACATACACGCAACATGAAAGCTTTTCGACTTACAACGTGTTGTTTAGGAAAAACAAGATAATTTCGCACGAAGCGGGATTTCCTTAAAACGTGATTTTCTGAAAAATTTTGACGAAAGAAAATTCTCCTTTTGGTTCTCTTTAGATGCTACATGTTAAGACGTGCACGCCACAACAATTCTTTTCGAGATACAACGTGTAGTTTTGGAGATACAAGCTAATTTTGTACTATGCGTTATTTCTTCTCGTAAAGAGTTTCCAATGCGTACGTATATGTCTTTACTCTGCAAAACTGTATTTCCTTATGAAGTGGTATTCTTACATATCCTTTCGAGAGAAAACTGTCCTGTGCCTTCTCTTTTGAGGCTACACACTTAGACATACACGCAACATGAAAGCTTTTCGACTTACAACGTGTTGTTTAGGAAAAACAAGATAATTTCGCACGATGCGGGATTCCTTAAAACGTGATTTTCTGAAAAATTTTGACGAAAGAAAATTCTCCTTTTGGTTCTCTTTAGATGCTACATGTTAAGACGTACACGCCACAACAATTCTTTTCGAGATACAACGTGTAGTTTTGGAGATACAAGCTAATTTTGTACTATGCGTTATTTCTTCTCGTAAAGAGTTTCCAATGCGTACGTATATGTCTTTACTCTGCAAAACTGTATTTCCTTATGAAGTTGTATTCTTACATATCCTTTCGAGAGAAAACTGTCCTGTGCCTTCTCTTTTGAGGCTACACACTTAGACATACATGCAACATGAAAGCTTTTCGACTTACAACGTGTTGTTTAGGAAAAACAAGATAATTTCGCACGATGCGGGATTTCCTTAAAACGTGATTTTCTGAAAAATTTTGACGAAAGAAAATTCTCCTTTTGATTCTCTTTAGATGCTACATGTTAAGACGTACATGCCACAGCAATTCATTTCGAGATACAACGTGAATTTTTGAGATACAAGCTAATTTTGTACTATGCGTTATTTCTTCTCGTAAAGAGTTTCCAATGCGTACGTATATGTCTTTACTCTGCAAAAGTGTATTTCCTTAAGAAGTGGTATTCTTACATATCCTTTCGAGAGAAAACTGTCCTGTGCCTTCTCTTTTGAGGCTACACACTTAGACATACACGCAACATGAAAGCTTTTCGACTTACAACGTGTTGTTTAGGAAAAACAAGACAATTTCGCACGATGCGGGATTTCCTTAAAACGTGATTTTCTGAAAAATTTTCACGAAAGAAAATTCTCCTTTTGGTTCTCTTTAGATGCTACATGTTAAGACGTACACGCCACAACAATTCTTTTCGAGATACAACGTGTAGTTTTGGAGATACAAGCTAATTTTGTCCTATGCGTTATTTCTTCTCGTAAAGAGTTTCCAATGCGTACGTATATGTCTTTACTCTGCAAAACTGTATTTCCTTGTGAAGTGGTATTCTTACATATCCTTTCGAGAGAAAACTGTCCTGTGCCTTCTCTTTTGAGGCTACACACTTAGACATACACGCAACATGAAAGCTTTTCGACTTACAACGTGTTGTTTAGGAAAAACAAGACAATTTCTCACGATGCGGGATTTCCTTAAAACGTGATTTTCTGAAAAATTTTGACGAAAGAAAATTCTCCTTTTGGTTCTCTTTAGATGCTACATGTTAAGACGTACACGCCACAACAATTCTTGTCGAGATACAACGTGTAGTTTTGGAGATACAAGCTAATTTTGTACTATGCGTTATTTCTTCTCGTAAAGAGTTTCCAATGCGTACGTATATGTCTTTACTCTGCAAAACTGTATTTCCTTATGAAGTGGTATTCTTACATATCCTTTCGAGAGAAAACTGTCCTGTGCCTTCTCTTTTGAGGCTACACACTTAGACATACACGCAACATGAAAGCTTTTCGACTTACAACGTGTTGTTTAGGAAAAACAAGATAATTTCGCACGATGCGGGATTTCCTTAAAACGTGATTTTCTGAAAAATTTTGACAAAAGAAAATTCTCCTTTTGGTTCTCTTTAGATGCTACATGTTAAGACGTACACGCCACAAAAATTCTTTTCGAGATACAACGTGTAGTTTTGGAGATACAAGCTAATTTTGTACTATGCGTTATTTCTTCTCGTAAAGAGTTTCCAATGCGTACGTATATGTCTTTACTCTGCAAAACTGTATTTCCTTATGAAGTGGTATTCTTACATATCCTTTCGAGAGAAAACTGTCCTGTGCCTTCTCTTTTGAGGCTACACACTTAGACATACACGCAACATGAAAGCTTTTCGACTTACAACGTTTTGTTTAGGAAAAACAAGATAATTTCGCACGATGCGGGATTTCCTTAAAACGTGATTTTCTGAAAAATTTTGACGAAAGAAAATTCTCCTTTTGATTCTCTTTAGATGCTACATGTTAAGACGTACACGCCACAGCAATTCATTTCGAGATACAACGTGTAGTTTTGGAGATACAAGCTAATTTTGTACTATGCGTTATTTCTTCTCGTAAAGAGTTTCCAATGCGTACGTATATGTCTTTACTCTGCAAAACTGTATTTCCTTAAGAAGTGGTATTCTTACATATCCTTTCGAGAGAAAACTGTCCTGTGCCTTCTCTTTTGAGGCTACACACTTAGACATACACGCAACATGAAAGCTTTTCGACTTACAACGTGTTGTTTAGGAAAAACAAGATAATTTCGCACGATGCGGGATTTCCTTAAAACGTGATTTTCTGAAAAATTTTGACGAAAGAAAATTCTCCTTTTGGTTCTCTTTAGATGCTACATGTTAAGACGTACACGCCACAACAATTCTTTTCGAGATACAACGTGTAGTTTTGGAGATACAAGCTAATTTTGTCCTATGCGTTATTTCTTCTCGTAAAGAGTTTCCAATGCGTACGTATATGTCTTTACTCTGCAAAACTGTATTTCCTTATGAAGTGGTATTCTTACATATCCTTTCGAGAGAAAACTGTCCTGTGCCTTCTCTTTTGAGGCTACACACTTAGACATACACGCAACATGAAAGCTTTTCGACTTACAACGTGTTGTTTAGGAAAAACAAGATAATTTCGCACGATGCGGGATTTCCTTAAAACGTGATTTTCTGAAAAATTTTGACGAAAGAAAATTCTCCTTTTGGTTCTCTTTAGATGCTACATGTTAAGACGTACACGCCACAACAATTCTTGTCGAGATACAACGTGTAGTTTTGGAGATACAAGCTAATTTTGTACTATGCGTTATTTCTTCTCGTAAAGAGTTTCCAATGCGTACGTATATGTCTTTACTCTGCAAAACTGTATTTCCTTATGAAGTGGTATTCTTACATATCCTTTCGAGAGAAAACTGTCCTGTGCCTTCTCTTTTGAGGCTACACACTTAGACATACACGCAACATGAAAGCTTTTCGACTTACAACGTGTTGTTTAGGAAAAACAAGATAATTTCGCACGATGCGGGATTTCCTTAAAACGTGATTTTCTGAAAAATTTTGACGAAAGAAAATTCTCCTTTTGGTTCTCTTTAGATGCTAAATGTTAAGACGTACACGCCACAACAATTCTTTTCGAGATACAACGTGTAGTTTTGGAGATACAAGCTAATTTTGTACTATGCGTTATTTCTTCTCGTAAAGAGTTTCCAATGCGTACGTATATGTCTTTACTCTGCAAAACTGTATTTCCTTATGAAGTGGTATTCTTACATATCCTTTCGAGAGAAAACTGTCCTGTGCCTTCTCTTTTGAGGCTACACACTTAGACATACACGCAACATGAAAGCTTTTCGACTTACAACGTGTTGTTTAGGAAAAACAAGATAATTTCGCACGATGCGGGATTTCCTTAAAACGTGATTTTCTGAAAAATTTTGACAAAAGAAAATTCTCCTTTTGGTTCTCTTTAGATGCTACATGTTAAGACGTACACGCCACAAAAATTCTTTTCGAGATACAACGTGTAGTTTTGGAGATACATGCTAATTTTGTACTATGCGTTATTTTTTCTCGTAAAGAGTTTCCAGTGCGTACGTATATGTCTTTACACTGCAAAGCTGTATTTCCTTATGAAGTGGTATTCTTACATATCCTTTCGAGAGAAAACTGTCCTGTGCCTTCTCTTTTGAGGCTACACACTTAGACATACACGCAACATGAAAGCTTTTCGACTTACAACGTGTTGTTTAGGAAAAACAAGATAATTTCGCACGAAGCGGGATTTCCTTAAAACGTGATTTTCTGAAAAATTTTGACGAAAGAAAATTCTCCTTTTGGTTCTCTTTAGATGCTACATGTTAAGACGTGCACGCCACAACAATTCTTTTCGAGATACAACGTGTAGTTTTGGAGATACAAGCTAATTTTGTACTATGCGTTATTTCTTCTCGTAAAGAGTTTCCAATGCGTACGTATATGTCTTTACTCTGCAAAACTGTATTTCCTTATGAAGTGGTATTCTTACATATCCTTTCGAGAGAAAACTGTCCTGTGCCTTCTCTTTTGAGGCTACACACTTAGACATACACGCAACATGAAAGCTTTTCGACTTACAACGTGTTGTTTAGGAAAAACAAGATAATTTCGCACGATGCGGGATTTCCTTAAAACGTGATTTTCTGAAAAATTTTGACGAAAGAAAATTCTCCTTTTGGTTCTCTTTAGATGCTACATGTTAAGACGTACACGCCACAACAATTCTTTTCGAGATACAACGTGTAGTTTTGGAGATACAAGCTAATTTTGTACTATGCGTTATTTCTTCTCGTAAAGAATTTCCAATGCGTACGTATATGTCTTTACTCTGCAAAACTGTATTTCCTTATGAAGTGGTATTCTTACATATCCTTTCGAGAGAAAACTGTCCTGTGCCTTCTCTTTTGAGGCTACACACTTAGACATACACGCAACATGAAAGCTTTTCGACTTACAACGTGTTGTTTAGGAAAAACAAGATAATTTCGCACGATGCGGGATTCCTTAAAACGTGATTTTCTGAAAAATTTTGACGAAAGAAAATTCTCCTTTTGGTTCTCTTCAGATGCTACATGTTAAGACGTACACGCCACAACAATTCTTTTCGAGATACAACGTGTAGTTTTGGAGATACAAGCTAATTTTGTACTATGCGTTATTTCTTCTCCTAAAGAGTTTCCAATGCGTACGTATATGTCTTTACTCTGCAAAACTGTATTTCCTTATGAAGTGGTATTCTTACATATCCTTTCGAGAGAAAACTGTCCTGTGCCTTCTCTTTTGAGGCTACACACTTAGACATACACGCAACATGAAAGCTTTTCGACTTACAACGTGTTGTTTAGGAAAAACAAGATAATTTCGCACGATGCGGGATTCCTTAAAACGTGATTTTCTGAAAAATTTTGACGAAAGAAAATTCTCCTTTTGGTTCTCTTTAGATGCTACATGTTAAGACGTACACGCCACAACAATTCTTTTCGAGATACAACGTGTAGTTTTGGAGATACAAGCTAATTTTGTACTATGCGTTATTTCTTCTCGTAAAGAGTTTCCAATGCGTACGTATATGTCTTTACTCTGCAAAACTGTATTTCCTTATGAAGTGGTATTCTTACATATCCTTTCGAGAGAAAACTGTCCTGTGCCTTCTCTTTTGAGGCTACACACTTAGACATACATGCAACATGAAAGCTTTTCGACTTACAACGTGTTGTTTAGGAAAAACAAGATAATTTTGCACGATGCGGGATTTCCTTAAAACGTGATTTTCTGAAAAATTTTGACGAAAGAAAATTCTCCTTTTGATTCTCTTTAGATGCTACATGTTAAGACGTACACGCCACAGTAATTCATTTCGAGATACAACGTGTAGTTTTGGAGATACAAGCTAATTTTGTACTATGCGTTATTTCTTCTCGTAAAGAGTTTCCAATGCGTACGTATATGTCTTTACTCTGCAAAACTGTATTTCCTTAAGAAGTGGTATTCTTACATATCCTTTCGAGAGAAAACTGTCCTGTGCCTTCTCTTTTGAGGCTACACACTTAGACATACACGCAACATGAAAGCTTTTCGACTTACAACGTGTTGTTTAGGAAAAACAAGATAATTTCGCACTATGCGGGATTTCCTTAAAACGTGATTTTCTGAAAAATTTTGACGAAAGAAAATTCTCCTTTTGGTTCTCTTTAGATGCTACATGTTAAGACGTACACGCCACAACAATTCTTTTCGAGATACAACGTGTAGTTTTGGAGATACAAGCTAATTTTGTCCTATGCGTTATTTCTTCTCGTAAAGAGTTTCCAATGCGTACGTATATGTCTTTACTCTGCAAAACTGTATTTCCTTATGAAGTGGTATTCTTACATATCCTTTCGAGAGAAAACTGTCCTGTGCCTTCTCTTTTGAGGCTACACACTTAGACATACACGCAACATGAAAGCTTTTCGACTTACAACGTGTTGTTTAGGAAAAACAAGACAATTTCGCACGATGCGGGATTTCCTTAAAACGTGATTTTCTGAAAAATTTTGACGAAAGAAAATTCTCCTTTTGGTTTTCTTTAGATGCTACATGTTAAGACGTACACGCCACAACAATTCTTGTCGAGATACAACGTGTAGTTTTGGAGATACAAGCTAATTTTGTACTATGCGTTATTTCTTCTCGTAAAGAGTTTCCAATGCGTACGTATATGTCTTTACTCTGCAAAACTGTATTTCCTTATGAAGTGGTATTCTTACATATCCTTTCGAGAGAAAACTGTCCTGTGCCTTCTCTTTTGAGGCTACACACTTAGACATACACGCAACATGAAAGCTTTTCGACTTACAACGTGTTGTTTAGGAAAAACAAGATAATTTCGCACGATGCGGGATTTCCTTAAAACGTGATTTTCTGAAAAATTTTGACGAAAGAAAATTCTCCTTTTGGTTCTCTTTAGATGCTACATGTTAAGACGTACACGCCACAACAATTCTTTTCGAGATACAACGTGTAGTTTTGGAGATACAAGCTAATTTTGTACTATGCGTTATTTCTTCTCGTAAAGAGTTTCCAATGCGTACGTATATGTCTTTACTCTGCAAAACTGTATTTCCTTATGAAGTGGTATTCTTACATATCCTTTCGAGAGAAAACTGTCCTGTGCCTTCTCTTTTGAGGCTACACACTTAGACATACACGCAACATGAAAGCTTTTCGACTTACAACGTGTTGTTTAGGAAAAACAAGATAATTTCGCACGATGCGGGATTTCCTTAAAACGTGATTTTCTGAAAAATTTTGACAAAAGAAAATTCTCCTTTTGGTTCTCTTTAGATGCTACATGTTAAGACGTACACGCCACAACAATTCTTTTCGAGATACAACGTGTAGTTTTTGAGATACAAGCTAATTTTGTACTATGCGTTATTTCTTCTCGTAAAGAGTTTCCAATGCGTACGTATATGTCTTTACTCTGCAAAACTGTATTTCCTTATGAAGTGGTATTCTTACATATCCTTTCGAGAGAAAACTGTCCTGTGCCTTCTCTTTTGAGGCTACACACTTAGACATACACGCAACATGAAAGCTTTTCGACTTACAACGTGTTGTTTAGGAAAAACAAGATAATTTCGCACGATGCGGGATTTCCTTAAAACGTGATGTTCTGAAAAATTTTGACGAAAGATAATTCTCCTTTTGATTCTCTTTAGATGCTACATGTTAAGACGTACACGCCACAGCAATTCATTTCGAGATACAACGTGTAGTTTTGGAGATACAAGCTAATTTTGTACTATGCGTTATTTCTTCTCGTAAAGAGTTTCCAATGCGTACGTATATGTCTTTATTCTGCAAAACTGTATTTCCTTAAGAAGTGGTATTCTTACATATCCTTTCGAGAGAAAACTGTCCTGTGCCTTCTCTTTTGAGGCTACACACTTAGACATACACGCAACATGAAAGCTTTTCGACTTACAACGTGTTGTTTAGGAAAAACAAGATAATTTCGCACGATGCGGGATTTCCTTAAAACGTGATTTTCTGAAAAATTTTCACGAAAGAAAATTCTCCTTTTGGTTCTCTTTAGATGCTACATGTTAAGACGTACACGCCACAACAATTCTTTTCGAGATACAACGTGTAGTTTTGGAGATACAAGCTAATTTTGTCCTATGCGTTATTTCTTCTCGTAAAGAGTTTCCAATGCGTACGTATATGTCTTTACTCTGCAAAACTGTATTTCCTTATGAAGTGGTATTCTTACATATCCTTTCGAGAGAAAACTGTCCTGTGCCTTCTCTTTTGAGGGTACACACTTAGACATACACGCAACATGAAAGCTTTTCGACTTACAACGTGTTGTTTAGGAAAAACAAGACAATTTCGCACGATGCGGGATTTCCTTAAAACGTGATTTTCTGAAAAATTTTGACGAAAGAAAATTCTCCTTTTGGTTCTCTTTAGATGCTACATGTTAAGACGTACACGCCACAACAATTCTTTTCGAGATACAACGTGTAGTTTTGGAGATACAAGCTAATTTTGTACTATGCGTTATTTCTTCTCGTAAAGAGTTTCCAATGCGTACGTATATGTCTTTACTCTGCAAAACTGTATTTCCTTATGAAGTGGTATTCTTACATATCCTTTCGAGAGAAAACTGTCCTGTGCCTTCTCTTTTGAGGCTACACACTTAGACATACACGCAACATGAAAGCTTTTCGACTTACAACGTGTTGTTTAGGAAAAACAAGATAATTTCGCACGATGCGGGATTTCCTTAAAACGTGATTTTCTGAAAATTTTGACGAAAGAAAATTCTCCTTTTGGTTCTCTTTAGATGCTACATGTTAAGACGTACACGCCACAACAATTCTTTTCGAGATACAACGTGTAGTTTTGGAGATACAAGCTAATTTTGTACTATGCGTTATTTCTTCTCGTAAAGAGTTTCCAATGCGTACGTATATGTCTTTACTCTGCAAAACTGTATTTCCTTATGAAGTGGTATTCTTACATATCCTTTCGAGAGAAAACTGTCCTGTGCCTTCTCTTTTGAGGGTACACACTTAGACATACACGCAACATGAAGCTTTTCGACTTACAACGTGTTGTTTAGGAAAAAACAAGATAATTTCGCACGATGCGGGATTTCCTTAAAACGTGATTTTCTGAAAAATTTTGACAAAAGAAAATTCTCCTTTTGGTTCTCTTTAGATGCTACATGTAAAGACGTACACGCCACAACAATTCTTTTCGAGATACAACGTGTAGTTTTGGAGATACAAGCTAATTTTGTACTATGCGTTATTTCTTCTCGTAAAGAGTTTCCAGTGCGTACGTATATGTCTTTACACTGCAAAGCTGTATTTCCTTATGAAGTGGTATTCTAACATATCCTTCGAGAGAAAACTGTCCTGTGCCTTCTCTTTTGAGGCTACACACTTAGACATACACGCAACATGAAAGCTTTTCGACTTACAACGTGTTGTTTAGGAAAAACAAGATAATTTCGCACGATGCGGGATTTCCTTAAAACGTGATTTCTGAAAAATTTTGACGAAAGAAAATTCTCCTTTGGTTCTCTTTAGATGCTACATGTTAAGACGTGCACGCCACAACAATTCTTTTCGAGATACAACGTGTAGTTTTGGAGATACAAGCTAATTTTGTACTATGCGTTATTTCTTCTCGTAAAGAGTTTCCAATGCGTACGTATATGTCTTTACTCTGCAAAGCTGTATTTCCTTATGAAGTGGTATTCTTACATATCCTTTCGAGAGAAAACTGTCCTGTGCCTTCTCTTTGAGGCTACACACTTAGACATACACGCAACATGAAAGCTTTTCGACTTACAACGTGTTGTTTAGGAAAAACAAGATAATTTCGCACGATGCGGGATTTCCTTAAAACGTGATTTTCTGAAAAATTTTGACGAAAGAAAATTCTCCTTTTGTTCTCTTTAGATGCTACATGTTAAGACGTACACGCCACAGCAATTCTTTCGAGATACAACGTGTAGTTTTGGAGATACAAGCTAATTTTGTACTATGCGTTATTTCTTCTCGTAAAGAGTTTCCAATGCGTACGTATATGTCTTTACTCTGCAAAACTGTATTTCCTTGTGAAGTGGTATTCTTACATATCCTTTCGAGAGAAAACTGTCCTGTGCCTTCTCTTTTGAGGCTACACACTTAGACATACACGCAACATGAAAGCTTTTCGACTTACAACGTGTTGTTTAGGAAAAACAAGATAATTTCGCACGATGCGGGGATTTTCCTTAAAACGTGATTTTCTGAAAAATTTTGACGAAAGAAAATTCTCCTTTTAGGTTCTCTTTAGATGCTACATGTTAAGACGTACACGCCACAACAATTCTTTTCGAGATACAACGTGTAGTTTTGGAGATACAAGCTAATTTTGTACTATGCGTTATTTCTTCTCCTAAAGAGTTTCCAATGCGTACGTATATGTCTTTACTCCTGCAAATGTTGTATTTCCTTATGAAGTGGTATTCTTACATATCCTTTCGAGAGAAAACTGTCCTGTGCCTTCTCTTTTGAGGCTACACACTTAGACATACACGCAACATGAAAGCTTTTCGACTTACAACGTGTTGTTTAGGAAAAACAAGATAATTTCGCACGATGCGGGATTTCCTTAAAACGTGATTTTCTGAAAAATTTTGACGAAAGAAAATTCTCCTTTTGGTTCTCTTTAGATGCTACATGTTAAGACGTACATGCCACAACAATTGTTTTCGAGATACAACGTGTAGTTTTGGAGATACAAGCTAATTTTGTACTATGCGTTATTTCTTCTCGTAAAGAGTTCCAATGCGTACGTATATGTTTTTACTCTGCTAAACTGTATTTCCTTATGAAGTGGTATTCTTACATATCCTTTCGAGAGAAAACTGTCTGTGCCTTCTCTTTTGAGGCTACACACTTAGACATACACGCAACATTGAAAGCTTTTCGACTTACAACGTGTTGTTTAGGAAAAACAAGATAATTTCGCACGATGCGGGATTTCCTTAAAACGTGATTTTCTGATAAATTTTGACGAAAGATAATTCTCCTTTTGGTTCTCTTTAGATGCTACATGTTAAGACGTACACGCCACCGCAATTCTTTTCGAGATACAACGTGCAGTTTTGGAGATACAAGCTAATTTTGTACTATGCGTTATTTCTTCTCGTAAAGAATTTCCAATGCGTACGTATATGTCTTTATTCTGCAAAACTGTATTTCCTTATGAAGTGGTATTCTTACATATCCTTTCGAGAGAAAACTGTCTGTGCCTTCTCTTTTGAGGCTACACACTTAGACATACACGCAACATGAAAGCTTTTCGACTTACAACGTGTTGTTTAGGAAAAACAAGATAATTTCGCACGATGCGGGATTTCCTTAAAACGTGATTTTCTGAAAAATTTTGACGAAAGAAAATTCTCCTTTTGGTTCTCTTTAGATGCTACATGTTAAGACGTACACGCCACAACAATTCCTTTTCGAGATACAACGTGTAGTTTTGGAGATACAAGCTAATTTTGTACTATGCGTTATTTCTTCTCCTAAAGAGTTTCCAATGCGTACGTATATGTCTTTACTCTGCAAAGTTGTATTTCCTTATGAAGTGGTATTCTTACATATCCTTTCGAGAGAAAACTGTCCTGTGCCTTCTCTTTTGAGGCTACACACTTAGACATACACGCAACATGAAAGCTTTTCGACTTACAACGTGTTGTTTAGGAAAACAAGATAATTTCGCACGATGCGGGATTTCCTTAAAACGTGATTTTCTGAAAAATTTTGACGAAAGAAAATTCTCCTTTTGGTTCTCTTTAGATGCTACATGTTAAGACGTACACGCCACAACAATTCTTTTCGAGATACAACGTGTAGTTTTGGAGATACAAGCTAATTTTGTACTATGCGTTATTTCTTCTCGTAAAGAGTTTCCAATGCGTACGTATATGTCTTTACTCTGCAAAACTGTATTTCCTTATGAAGTGGTATTCTTACATATCCTTTCGAGAGAAAACTGTCCTGTGCCTTCTCTTTTGAGGCTACACACTTAGACATACACGCAACATGAAAGCTTTTCGACTTACAACGTGTTGTGTTTAGGAAAAACAAGATAATTTCGCACGATGCGGGATTTCCTTAAAACGTGATTTTCTGAAAAATTTTGACGAAAGAAATTCTCCTTTTGGTTCTCTTTAGATGCTAAATGTTAAGACGTACACGCCACAACAATTCTTTTCGAGATACAACGTGTAGTTTTGGAGATACAAGCTAATTTTGTACTATGCGTTATTTCTTCTCGTAAAGAGTTTCCAATGCCGTACGTATATGTCTTACTCTGCAAAACTGTATTTCCTTATGAAGTGGTATTCTTACATATCCTTTCGAGAGAAAACTGTCCTGTGCCTTCTCTTTTGAGGCTACACACTTAGACATACACGCAACATGAAAGCTTTTCGACTTACAACTTGCTGTTTAGGAAAAACAAGATAATTTCGCACGATGCGGGGATTTCCTTAAAACGTGATTTTCTGAAAAATTTTGACGAAAGAAAATTCTCCTTTTGGTTCTCTTTAGATGCTACATGTTAAGACGTACACGCCACAACAATTCTTTTCGAGATACAACGTTGTAGTTTTGGAGATACAAGCTAATTTTGTACTAAGCGTTATTTCTTCTCCTAAAGAGTTTCCAATGCGTACGTATATGTCTTTACTCTGCAAAGTTGTATTTCCTTATGAAGTGGTATTCTTACATATCCTTTCGAGAGAAAACTGTCCTGTGCCTTCTCTTTGAGGCTACACACTTAGACATACACGCAACATGAAAGCTTTTCGACTTACAACGTGTTGTTTAGGAAAAACAAGATAATTTCGCACGATGCGGGGATTTCCTTAAAACGTGATTTTCTGAAAAATTTTGACGAAAGAAAATTCTCCTTTTGTTCTCTTTAGATGCTACATGTTAAGACGTACACGCCACAACAATTCTTTTCGAGATACATCGTGTAGTTTTGGAGATACAAGCTAATTTTGTACTATGCGTTATTTCTCTCGTAAAGAGTTTCCAATGCGTACGGTATATGTCTTTACTCTGCAAAACTGTATTTCCTTATGAAGTGGTATTCTTACATATCCTTTCGAGAGAAAACTGTCCTGTGCCTTCTCTTTTTGAGGCTACACACTTAGACATACACGCAACATGAAAGCTTTTCGACTTACAACGTGTTGTTTAGGAAAAACAAGATAATTCGCACGATGCGGG